>NC_134090.1:34945021-35246944 GCF_000715075.1 Nicotiana tabacum | reverse complement strand
CGCTCGAGGACGAACGAATGTTTAAGTGTAAGAGGATGTAACGACCCAGCCGGTCATTTTAAGAATTAATGCCCCAATCCCCTATTAACTGTATTCCCCGTGATTGTTTCTGCTATTGTGAGTTGCTGGGAGGATTTATTTGGAGTTTTATAGAGTTTTGGGACACTTAGTCCCTAAATGAGAGTTTAAGTTGTAGAATTTGGGTCGTAGTGGGAGTAGTGTGAAGACGACCTTGGAATGGAATTCTGACAGTTCCGTTAGCTCCGTTGGGTGATTTCGGGCTTAGGGGCGTGTTCGGATTGTGTTTTGGAGGTCCGCAGCTAATTTAGGCCTGAAATGCCAAAAGTTGAATTTTTGAAGTTTCCGGTTCGATAGTGAGATTTTGATCTAAGGGTCGGAATAGGATTCTGGAAGTTGGAGTAGCTCCGTAGTGTTGAATGTGATGTGTGTGCAAAAGTTCTAGTCATTCGGACGAAGTTTGATAGACTTTTTGATCGAAAGCATAATTTGAGAGTTTTTGGAGTTCTTAGGCTTGAATCCGATGTTAAATTGGTGTTTTGATGTTGTTTTGAGAGTTCCAAAGGTTGCAATAAGTTTGAATGATGTTTTAGGATTGGTTGGCATGTTTGGTTGAGGTCCGGGGGGCCTCGGGTGTGTTTCGGATGCTCAATGGGTCATTTTTGGAACTTAGAGAATTGTAGAAAAAGTTGTAGCAGTTAGTTCTAGTTTCCTTCTTCGCATTCATGAGTGAGGTCTCGTGTTTACGAAGGGGAGCTTGGGCTAGTGAAGGTAATGCTTCGTGTTCGCGAAGGTATTCCCGCGTTCGCGAGGCTGTGGGATCTTATACCTACGCTCGCGAAGATGGTCTCGTTCGCGTAGGAGGAGGGAAGTTGGTCATCGCATTCGCGACCTGGGCATCGCGTTCGTGAAAGAGGAAGTTGGCCAGTAGGATTTTTGTGCAACGCGTTCGCGATAGTAGTCTCGCATTCGTGAAGAAGAATGCATCTGGGCAGAATTGGGATCTCGGTAGGAGACGAATTTTGGAGAGATTTTTGGAGGGATTTTGTGGGTAATGATTCTTAACTCCATTTTGCTTATAACCCATTAATCTAAACATGAATTCATCATCTAATTTTGGATTTGGGGTGAGGAATTGGGGAAAATTTTGGAAAAAGTTCATAGACCTAATTTTCGAGTTTTGATTGGGGATTTTATATTGGATTTGGATAATTTTGGTATGGTTAGACTCGTGAGAGTATGAGAATTCTGAAAATGTAAATTTTACCTGATTCCGAGACGTGACCCGGAGGGCATTTTGGTCATTTTACCTAATTTTGCGTATTAGCCTAGAATTTATTTGTGGAATCAGTTACTTGAAGTTATTTTTACATTATGCAATTGAATTGAATAGATTTGGTCCATTTGGAGTCGAGTACTCGTGGCAAGAACGTGGTTTCAGGTTGATTTTGGAGCCGGTTCGAGCTAAGTGGCTTGCCTAACCTTGTGTGGGGGAAACTCCCCTTAGGATTTGGTATTTTTGATATTTGAAACGCCTTGTACATGAGGTGACGAGTGCGTAGTTGTGCTAATTGTTGAAAAATCCAGTTTTCATTAAGTAATTATAATTGTGTTCTTTTCCTGTTTCTACTACTTGCAATTTAAGCATGTTGTTAGCTTAGGAAAGCATGTCTAATTAACTTAACTGCTTTACTTGCTCAAACTGCCTTATTTGGATTATGTGGAGCATGCTAGGCTAGAAATACCTGTTTTTACATTGATATGGAATTTGAATTGAATTGTCTATTCTTCGTGTTGTTACTGTGTGTTTACTTTGAGACTACGGGACGGTGTCCCGGGAGATCCCCTGCATATTTACTTTGGAACTATGGATTGGTATTCCAGTAGATCCCCTTGCACATTTACATTAGAACTACGGGACTGCACCTAGTAGATTCCCCATGTACTGGATATTTACATTTGGGACTACAAATCGGATTTTCGGTAGATCCCCGCGCATTATGAGTTGGACTACAGGACTGCACTCGAGAGATCCACTAGATATTTATATTTGGGGACTGCAGGACGATATCTTGGGAGATCCCCGATCGTTATCTCTGTGTTGAGCTGTACTCCTTTCTGTGATTTATTTTGTCTCTGTTATAGTTATTGTTGTTCTTTCTATTCTGTGTTATTTCTTACTGTTACACTTAGTTATACGGTCTCATTCTATACTGTTATACGTTATATTTCATTTAATCTTAGTAGGTCCTTGACTTTCCTCATCACTACCCGACCGAGGTTAGGCTTGGCACTTACTGAGTACCGTTGTGGTGTACTCATGCCCTTTCTACACATGTTTTTCATGTGCAGATCCAGGTACTTCCACTCAGGCTTATCACACTTGAGGGGAGGCTCTGTTGTAGAGACTTCGAGGTATATCTGCCGCATCCACAGACCGAAGAGTCCCTTTCTATTCTCAGTACTAGTGTAGCCCTTCTGTATTTTCCTTGTTGATAGACATATCTGGAGTTAGAGTTTTTATGTAATCTCTTAGCTTGTGATTCATAGGGTTCCGAATTTTGGGAGTGTTAGGTTGAGATTCTTGTACTATTATATGCCAGGCGACATCTTAAACACTATTTCATTTTGTTATCTCGGTTTTTAATTATTTTCTTTCCGCAATTGTTCTTTTTCCGCATTTATTAGGCTTACCTAGTCGTAGAGACTAGGTACCGTCACGATAGTTCATGGAGGGGGAACTGGGGTCGTGACACTTGTGAAATTGCAGTACATATTCTTTGTGAGAATGATCACATTCTTGAATGAATTTAGTTGAGTTTTAGGAAGTCTTAGCAAAGACCCCTTCCAAAATTTGCCACCTTTAAAATTGAGATATGAGTCATTCCAATTGCATGGGGGGCAGCCACCTCATGCTTTTTAATAATTATCCAATATATTCCCAATTAATTAGGTAATGTCCCGTTATCCGATAATTAACCAATTACCCGCATAATTAAAAATTATCTCAATTTACTTGAAATGCTACTCTCTTTTAATATACCTTGTACACCTTACTAGCATGGTCATGTAGTACCTTGTATGACACTAGTCCATAAATATCGGTTATTTTAGCTCGGGCCATATTTTATCCCAAAATGCCAAACTTTGACGAGAATTCATTTTCTTTGACTTGCTTTTCCTTTCACCTTCACAAATTTACTCATCACTTGTGAAATAGCATAATCCTTATAATCTCCAAATAATCTTTTTACTTGGACTGATGTCAATTACCTTATGACAAATTCAACGTACAATACTACAGGGTGCGACATTGTCGTAATTTAATACTGCAAAGTATAACATAATCGTAATATAATACCGCAGGACGTAATATCGATGTAATATTGTGGGGCGTAACAGTTTCAGGGCTTTAATATAGATTTTATTCTACTGTTCAAGCCTTTCCATCCTCTGGTCAAATGATATTTTGTTTTTCTGTTATTTGCAGCCTTCGTTTAGTTCTTTTCTTGTATATAATTTTCTTTAGGCCAGTTCTAGTGACAGGACATGCATGCAGAGTTTTTAGCCAGATCTTGAAAGCCAATATAATCATGGAATAATGAAACATAGTTTCGAATAGGATAAAAAGATGCATTTGAGGAAACAAATGTAGATTCACACATTCTGAGATAACCTGAAGCTTGAATTGAGTGAAACTGAGACAGTTAGTCTGGGAGATCCAGAGGTTGATAAGAGCATACATCAAGAAAATGTCTCTCAAACAGTTTGAGGTAGACCAGTCAGTGTTGAAATGCATTCTTCCACATCAAGCTGAAGCTAAAATCACGTTCGCCCCAAACTGGCAGGGCCGTTCATCGTGACAAGAGTGTTACCCAATGATGCTTTGTATTTAACTGATAGAGAAGGCACATGTATAGATATGACTATCAATTCTGATGCAATCAAAAGGTATTATGTATGATTTCTTTGTTTGTCTTCAATTGCGTTTTTTGTATTTGACATGTTTCAAAGATTGGAATGACGAAGACACTTTATTCTGCTATCTAAACACTTTTATCCTTTGTTACCCCTTTTGAGCCTTATTTATTTTCTTTCATACCCCTCTTTTGGAATCAGAATAGATTTTAGAAACAGAAAAAAAGAGAAAGGAAAAAAAGAGAAAAGAAAAAAGAAAAGAAAAGAAAAAAGTAAAAGTAAAGCAAAAGAAAGAAAAGAAAAAAAAGAAGAAAAAGAAAGAAAAAAAAATTAACAAAAAACGAAACAACTTTTATTATCTTGAACTACGTTCTACCTGATTCCTTTTAAGGATACGTAGGCAGCCTTACACGGTTCGACCCTATCAAAATAAAAATTCACAATTCCCCAGACTTAAAGAAACTGGGGGAAAAGTTGTGATTTTGTAAAAGATCTGATTCCAAAAGTTATAATTTTGAACCCTTTCATTCTTAACTGTTTTGAGCCTGCATGCCACCTTTTCTTTCTAACCCCGTCCAAATGCCTACACTACGGTCCAAAGAAAGACCTTTCGATCAATCTTTGAGAAATGCCAAGTCAAGCGAGGTAGATGTTTGAGCCATATCATGGGTAACACTTTGAGCACAAGGAAAAATGAATAAATGAGAGAGTCTTATTGGTGAAAACCCTCACGAGAACCATAAGGCGATGGAAAGCTGAGAGAAAACTAAAATGAGAGAGTCATATTGGTGAAAACCCTCAGGGGCATCGTAAGGCGACGGTGAGTTGAGAGATAAAAAATGAGAGAGGTTTGCTGGTGAAAACCCTCCAGTGCACTACAATCCGAATGAGGTTCGTGACTTTGCAGAGAGATTGGATTACGAAAATCCCAGTTTTTGAAGTTTGAAGATGCAGCATGAACTGAAATATGATTAGGTGAATGGTCTGGGCTGATTAATCCGGAATACATGCCATGATCATTGGGGCCAGCTACTTCACTCAGATAAGTTTCCTTTCCATTCTTCTTCAAATAGTCATCTTCGTTCAAAATTTCCTCTTTATTCCTAATTCTCAAAGTCACTTTGCTTCGTTTCTTTTGGGTCTACTTCTCTAAGTCTTTTTCAATGTTAACCTTATTAAGCAAGCAAGAAAGGATTTCAAAGCCTACTACCGACTTTCAATTACTCAAAGCAAAGTTCGGCCAGAGCACATCACAAATGGCATGATTCAGAATGAGCAATAAGGTGTTAATAGGAGTTCAAGTGGCCAAGTGATTTATGAATTTTGAGGAAATATAAAGGTTCAAAATTGGAAGGACAGATATGTCAAACAACAAGTTGAGTGTAAGCTACTCGGGTCATTCAAGGTTTTGTGAATGAGGTTCGATCAGAGGGTCAAACAATTCTTTGGTAGCCCAAAGCAGCTAATCGGAACGAGGCATGGCAATGGAAAAGTAGCCACCTTTAGCAAGGATGCAACAAGCTAACGATCACGCTTTCAAACTAACAGGATTTTCTTTGATTGAAACAGGGGCAGGAAATTTATTTTTGCTCCAGGAATCCTCCATGAGGAAAACATGTTTCAGATAGGTTTAGTTTCAAGTTTTCAGGACCCTCCTGGATAATGGGATTCAGTTTTAAGTTTTTTAGGACCCTCCTGGATAATGGAATTTAATTTTAAGTTTTTTCAGGACCCTCTTGGATAATGAGATTTAGTTTTAAGTCTCCAGGACCCTCATGGATAATGGAATTCAGTTTTAAGTCTTCAGGACCCTCCTGGATAATGGGATTTAGTTGTAAGTCTTCAGGACCATCCTAGAAAATGAGATTTAATTTCAAATTCTCAAGACCCTCTTGGATAATGAGATTTAGTATCAAGTTCTCAGGACCTCCTGGATAATGAGATTTAGTTTTAAGTTTTCAGGACCCTCCTGGATAATGGGATTTAGTTTAAAGTTTTTAGGACCCTCCTAGATAATGGGATATAGTTTCAAGTCTTCAGGACCCTCATGGATAATGGAATTTAATTTTAAATTCTCAGGACCCTCCTGGATAATGTGATTTAGTTTCAAGTTTTTTGGATCCTCCTCGATAATGGGATTTAATTTCAAGTTTTTAGGACCCTCCTGGATAATGGGATTCAGTTTTAAGTCTTCAGGACCCTCCTGGATAATGAGATTTAGTTTTAAGTTTTCAGGACCCTCCTGGATAATGGGATTTAGTAGTAAGTCTTCAGGACCCTCCTGGATAATGAGATTTAGTTTCAAATTCTCAGGACACTCCTGGATAATGGGATTTAGTTTTAAGTTTTCAGGACCCTCCTGGATAATGGGATTCAGTTTAAAGTTTTTAGGACCCTCCTAGATAATGGGATATAGTTTCAAGTCTTCAGGACCCTCCTGGATAATGGGATTTAACTTCAAATTCTCAGGACCCTCCTGGATAATGTGATTTAGTTTCAAGTTTTTTGGATCCTCCTCGATAATGGGATTTAATTTCAAGTTTTTAGGACCCTCCTAGATCATGGGATTTAGTTTAAGTTTTCAGGACCTTACTGGATAATGGGATTTAATTTCAAGTTTTTTCAGGACCCTCTTGGATAATGGGATTTAGTTTTAAATTTTTAGGACCCTCCTGGATAATGGGATTTAGTTTCAAGTTTTCAAGACCCTCCTGGATAATGGGATCTAGTTTCAAGTTTTAGGACCCTCCTAGATAATGGGATTCAGTTTCAAGTTTTTAGGACCCTCCTCGATAATGGGATGCAGTTCAAATTTTTAGGACTTTCCTGGATAATAGGATTTAGTTTCAAGTTTTCAGGACCCTCCTAGATAATGGGATGTAGTTCACGTTTTCAGGACCCTCCTGGATAATGGGATATAGTTTCAAGTTTTCAGGACCCTCCTGGATAATGGAATATAGTTTCAAGTTTCAGGACCCTCCTTGAAAATGGGATCTAGTTTCGAGTCTCAGGACCCTCATGGATAATGAGATTTAATTTAAGTTTTCAGGACGCTCCTGAATAATGGGATCTAGTTTCATGTTTCAGGACCCTCCGTGATAATGGGATCTAGTTTCAAGACTCTCCTGGATAATGGGATATAGTTTCAAGTTTCAGGACTCTCCTAGATAATGGGATTTAATTTTCAAATTGTCAGAACCCTCCTAGATAATGGGATTTAGTTTAAGTTTTCAGGACCCTCCTAAATAATGGGATCTAGTTTCAAGTTTCAAGACCCTCCTTGATAATGGGATCTAGTTTCAAGTTTCAGGACCCTCCTGGATAATGGGATATAGTTTCATGTTTCAGGACCCTCCTATATAATGAGATTTAATTTTCAAATTGTCAGAACCCTATTGAATAATGGGATTTAGTTTAAAGTTTTCAGGACCCGCCTTGATAATAGGATCTAGTTTCAAGTTTCAGGGCCCTTTTGGATAATGCGATTTAGTTTAAGTTGTCAGGGCCCTCCTGGATAATGAGATAATGGGATGTAGTTTAAGCTTATAGGACCCTCCTGGATAATTGGATTTAGCTGCAAACGTCCAGGACCCTCTTGGACAATGAGACTCAACTAACACTCATGAATGCTCCTGGTCCAAACTGGGGCAAAAAAGTTTCTTTTATTTTTGTCTGTTTTGTCATAGTGGCAGGTACCCACCTGGAGAATGAGAGAATTCATTTCAAGTATTAAGTCAGAAGCAGGCACCCACCTGGAGAACAAGGGAATTCATTTCAAAGATCAAGTTCAAGCTCAAGACAACAGCAGGAACCCGCCTGAAGAATGAGATCAACTCAAGTTAGAAGTAACAGAAGCTGGCCTCGAGAGTGCAAGTCAACATCTCAAGATGCACAGCAGAACTGTAGGAGTTTCAAGATCAAGTTTGAAGATATATAGATAGGAATCTTGTAACTCATAGCTGATAGACTTGCCTAGCTTCTTTTCATTTTGATCTCGTTGTAATAAGGAGTTCAGCAAGCATCAACAGCAGTGAAATCACAGCTTCTCGATAGTCCCAGTTGCCAAAACTTCTAGAACTACACTGACCTGATTCTATTAAAGCCAAGGATATGTACGCAGCCTCGAAAGCAAGGTTCGGTCAAACTTTTCCTAAAAATGCTTCCCAAGGAGTATCCAAACGGGCAAAAATCGCTCATATTTGCTCACTTTATCTTTGCCCAAAAAATCTTCCTGTTTTAGAGCAAAGAGGGGCAGCTGTGGGCACGTGATTTTTACCCGAGTAATAATACTCCTACAAAAGTCACAAATGGATTTTCTTTTAAATGTTTATATTTTTTTAGAATTTATAGTAATTGTTTGTTGATTGTTTGCATTTAGTTATATCTTTGTGCATATTTAATATTTTAAAAATCATGGAAAATACCCTAAAAATGTTCAAATTTCATGCATCGCATTTTTAGGTTGATATTTGTATTTTTAGGTTTAAGTTGTTAATTAATTGCATTATTAAGCAAAATCGCAAATATGGGTCATTCTACATAATTAGCTTTAGTTTTAATTACAAATTGGTACTTTTTCTTCCTTTAGTTTTAGGTTAATTAATTATTTTAATGCTAGAAATAGATATTTGTTTTAATTCTACATATTAGATTTTATTTAGGATTTAGTTCAGGTTTTAATTTAATTTTATAAGTTAAGGAAAAAAGAAAAAAAAATTAAGAAAAGGGAGAAGGGTTGTCTCCACGTTTGGGCCCAATTACCCATAGCCCAATTTTGTTTCAACCAGCCCCAGCCCAATCCCCATACCCGGTCCCCCCCCCCCCCCCACACTTAATAAAACGATACCGTTTTGAGGCATTCAATCTTAGCCGTTGATATTCCTTGATCGAATGGCCCAGAACTGACCCTCATCTCCCATATAACTGTCCGAACCCTACCCCCAAACCCTAGAGACCCCCTACTCTTCTCCGTTTTCCTCACTTGAACGCTAACCCTAGCCACCCTAACGTTCTCTACCAAACCTCACCGGCAGCCACCAAACCTTCTCCAAACCTACTGAAAATCGCACCTCATAACCCCGCTTTCCTCTTCATATCATATATCGCATTAGTTCCTTCCAAAATACCCCAGAAATCCCGGAATTCCAGATCTAAGAAACAACCAGATTGTTCAGATTTTTTGGTCCGTTATTTCCTCAGCGCTTGAGTTTAAAGGGCTCATCTATGTTGTTTTCTTGGCTTCTTGGACTCTCATGAGTCTTTTCTTCCAAGAAAATTCGGTCAAAACTCCATGCAAGACCGGATTCCTTAGAGGAAAAGGCCCTTGGGTGGTCGATTAGCGTGGAATAGGACATCGTAGACTGTCTCACGCGTTCTTCACCTATGAAAGGTAAAAGATTTTTCACCACTCATTTTCTCCGTCTTTCCTATTTGAGTCAGTAATTCATACCCTCTTTAGTTTGTTTGCTTACTTGTTTTTCAGTCATTCATTTTTATCCTCTAGTCATGTTTAATTAGGTTTGTTCTAGTTTATTAATTTGGTTAATTAAAGCATACTTAGATTAAGTAGTAAATCGTTGGCTACCTCAGTAATTAGTTGTTTGATGAATTTGAAATCATTTGATAAGTTTACTTGCCTAATTGATTGATTGGTTATAAATTAGATTTTGAGTATGATCGTCAACTGTCCCAATTTGTTAATGAAAAAAATGCTGAAATTGAATAGAAATGGACAGCTGTCCATTTTTCTATTAAAAAAGATGCTCTTTTCATAAAAATTAGGGTTGGTTGTAGAGAATGATTCCCTTATCCTTAGGGACACACCGCAGATTTCATTCCATATATATATAGGACCCTCTTCTCTCTAAAAAACACAAGGATCAGACACCTGAAAAACCTCTGAAAATTCAGCTTCTTTTCCATCATCTTTTAAAGATCAATTTTAAGATAGATTTCAGATTTGAATCCCTCTTTTCTGAAAATAATGAATTTCCTTCTCATTGAACAATGGCCTTGCATTAGATTTTCATTGGTTTTGAGATGACAGTTGGATTTTTGGTTTTGAAATCAAGTGTGTTGTCCTCTAGTATCATTTGCTGGATTGTTTAAGCTGTCCTTTAGCTATTTTTTCATGTTGTTTGTTGCTGTGACTCGTTGATTTCAAAGACATCTTTCTTATTCTGTTCACTTGTTGTATCTAGGTATTCCTTTGAATCTTGAATGGTAAATGGAATGTAAGAATGTTTGTGTAGAAGATGTACCTGTACTGTGAAATCAATGAAGTTACTCGTGTTGGACTTTAGTTTTTTTTACGTTCTTTTGAGCCATTCAGCTCTTTCCTTTAACTTCTTCCCTGTTTAGCTCTTACTTAAATATGATAAATCTGTTGTGTTTACTTACTGATTAGTTGGATATTCAGTGTCAAATGTCTAGTAGTTCATCCTTCATGTACTGGGTCTGCTTGAAAGTTTAGTTCGTTGATGACAAATGTATGATGTAATTAGCTCATCTTTGTCTGTTCATTGAATTGGGGTATTGACTAATATGCTGTCCATGATTCATTAGACATTTTAGTTCACAGTTTTGTTAGTGTGACTAAATTAATTGTAATATTGGACATTTTAATTCACATTTTTGTTCCAGTTTAAGTAACTGTTAAGTATTTGGGTTAATTAACAATTGTTGTTTGAATCTGAGGAAATGACTAGCTCTTATGGTTAAAAATGTTCTGTCCGTATTGTTCCTCTATTTCGTAAAAAGTAAGGCAAAGGTCGATAGTTTGGGTGGTGCTAGGTTCATTTCTGGTACCTTAGGTAGAACGTTTTTTTTATTTAAACCTTTCAAAACATATACTGCCTTTATTAGATTCATAGTTGGAAATTTTTAAAATGTTTAGTTTAAGTTTTTTGTAGTAATTATTAGCCAAAAAGGAAAGCAACAAATTGAAATCTTGGGAAAAATGTGTAGGCTAGTTATTAGAAGATTTCGGACGGGAATAAGCCCATCACACTTTGGGCTTTTAGTTGAATACGGGTTTTTAATCTCAAACTTAGGAAATAACAAATCATGAATATTCGTAGAAAATACTTTAGGCGTGATTTAATCTATCATCGTGATTGTGTACACGTTTGCGTGTCATAATTACGATCCTAAAACCAAAATCGGGGTATGCGTTCGCGTAACTTCGACCAAAATTTCTTAATATTAATAAAGCGTTGTTAATTATGGACACGTACGTGTGACATAATTCTTGACGCACAAACAAATGAGTACACGTATACATGCTTCATTTTTCTTATTAAATTAAAAAAGAAAATGTACATAGGTTCTAAAATAAATAATTAGACAATTTAATTATGCCAAGTATGACTAAAGTGACCGTGCTAATACTACGAAACCCGGGAATGCCTAACACCTTCTCCCGGGTTAATAGAGTTTCTTACCTGGATTTCTGCGTTTCGTAGACTGTAAAACAGAGTCAAACTTCCTCATTTTGAGATTTTAAACCAGTGACTTGGGACACCATAAATTATCCCAAGTGGCGACTCTAAAATTGAATATAAATAATCCCGTTTCGTTTATTATCACTTTAATTGGAAAACTCCCGATCCCCTCGGGAAAAAGGAGGTGTGACAGTGTCCAGTCTTTCCACACTTATGACATCAATCACTTCCTTCGAAATTCTTGCTAAAACTTCCTTTATTTGGGATCCTACCATTTTTTCGAATCATCTTTTGGAATCTTTGAGTGAGATACTCCATGTCGGATCTATCACTACTTGAGTCATTGTTGGCAGCATAGAGAACCATGTTTTTCCCCTTCTTGGGCTCTCTTCTTTCAAGATCTTTCTTTCTTTTCATCTCATAAGTTTTGAGATTTCCAATAAGCTCGTCAATAGTCAACTTCTGTAGGTCTTTGGCTTCAGTGATAACATTAACTGTCACAATCCAAAATCCAACTAGTCGTGATGACACCTAACCCAACCCGCTAGGTAAGCCAATTAACCTCTATCCAATTCCAATGAAATTCAATAAGATAATTAAGTAAAAGAAAATATCTGAATCTTATACATTTCCTAAGGATTGGTAATACAAATCATGAGCTGCTACGATTAGAATTTGTAAAGCTGGTATGAAATAAATATATCATCTGTCCGAAAATGTACATAAACATATCTTTATAATCCAAGGCTACCATGAACAAGAGGCAGCTACAACTGAAACACAACTACGTCTTCAAATCCAGCTCTCGTCGAACACAGCAACATCAACATCCAACATCTGCACCCAAGGTGCAGAAGTGTAGTATGAGTACAGCCGACCCCATATACTCAATAAGCAACAAACCTAACATTAGGTTGAAAGTAGAAACGATCTGGAACAAAGGTCAGGTCTAATACCAATAGCCATCAACAGTTCACAACAACATGATGAAAGTAATAAAAGAAGTATCTCAGAAATAGGATACTCAGCTCGTTCACAGTTCTAGAAAATAAGCATGCTATCTCAGTGAAAATCCAAATCTTTTACTGAAATTGCCAAAAATATGAGTAACTTGAAAACTGTATTTTTCTCAAACTTTCAACAATAATTAAGATGTTTCATTTTTAGATAGCGTGAAGAAAGTACATCTCTATGCCTACATGTCAAGATATGGGTAAAATCATGAATGTCACCAAAATCGGTAGCAGAAGAAAATGCATCTCTAAGCATGTACCTCAAGTATGCATGTCAAATGAATTACATCTTAGTGATAAACTCATGTACTCACACTTTCTGAGTACTCAATCTCACTGTCTCGCATTCTCTCTCACCATGCTCAATACTCAGTACACTCAGTCACTTAGCATTGTACAATATCTACCGCAGCGTGCAGCCCAATCCACATACTGTCATAAGGCTCATTGCGACGTGCAACCCGATCCACATATATATAGCCATAAGGCTCATTGTGGCGTGTAACCCGAGCACTCGCACTCAGTAGGTACTTGCGCTCACTGGAGGTGTGTGCAGACTCCGGAGGGGCTCCTTCAGCCCAAGCGCTATTATAAATTAGTAAAACCCGCTGAGGCGTGCAGCTCGTTCCACATAAAATATAATTAATATAGCATGCTGTGACGTGCAGCTTGATACCATAATATCACTCTCACTCAGGCCCTCGGCCTCACTTAGTCATCAATCTCTCCAGTCTCTCGAGCTCATAATGCCATGAAACTAGGCCAAAAATGATGATATGATGTGTCAATAAATGGTAACAAAGATTGAGATATTATATGCACATGAATGTGTATGACTGAGTATGTAAAGCAATGAAAGCGGATAACTCAACAGTAGAAACAACCTTAGTGGGTCCCAACAGGTAAGCATGTATGTAGCTTAGACATGGTTTCTAATATGGATCACAACGTAATGACTCAAGTACGTAGAAATTTCATGGTTACAGATAAGAAAAGGAAGCTATACAGTACCACAGGAATAACGGAGTCATAACTTATACGGTGCACGCCCACACGCCCGTCACCTAGCATGTGCGTCACCTCAATACCAAATACATAGCACGCCATTCAGGGTTTTATACCCTCAACACCAAGTTTTAGAAGTGTTACTTACCTTGAACAAGCCAAATCCAATACTGAGTAGGCCAAGGGATACTTTAAAAATGCCATCTCGCGCGTACTGACCTCCGAATGACTCAAAACTATCCAAGAGCAACTCGAATACATCAAATAATCCCAAAAAAACAATTTCAAATGATAAAGGTCGAATTCTTAATCAAAAGCCCAAAATTGACCAGAAAGTCCAACCCGAGCCCGCGCCTCGGAATTCGACAAAACTCAGAAAATCTGATAACCCACTCAATTATGAGTCTAACCATACTAGTTTCACTCAAATTTGACTCCGTATCGATGTTCAAAACTCCAAAATTCACATTATAAAACTTTAGACAAAACCCCCCAATTTCCATCTCAAAATACTAATTAAATGATGAAAACAATGATATATCAGGTATATTAACCAAATTCGAGTTAGAATCACTTACCCCGATGAATTTCTTGAAAAACCCACAAAAAATTGCCACAAACTGAGCTCCCAAAGTCCAAATATGAAATAATATTCTAACCCTCGTTTATATAGTACAAAGTCTGACCTCCCATTGTGCTGTCCGCACATTCTTTTGTATGGCCGCACATCTTAGGTCCCGCGGTCGCAAGTCCAAATTATGCAGTCGCAGTTCCACAGTGACTGCACTACCAGGCTTTAGTAAAATGCCCATAACTTTCTGTATGAATGCCCAAATAATTCTACCAGGCTTCAGACCATCGAACCTGTAGAATCCCATTTCTGCGGCCGCGAGAAGAATTCTGAAGACCGCACAATTTCAACTGCGGTCTGCACAATTACCACTGCCTCCGCAATTTGGGAGTTTGCAACCGCACATACGCACTCCAAAATATGCCCTGCACTCCCAAAAGCTCCAGAACAACATCAGAGTGCCGAAATGCCTAAACTTGTTCAAAACACTTCCTGAAACACACCCGAACCACTCGGGACCCTGTCTGAATAAACCAACAAGTCCCGTAACATAACGCGGACCTACTCGAAGCCTCAAATCACACATAACAATATCGAAACGACGAATCACCCCGTAATTCAAACTTGATGAATTTTGAACTTTTCAACTTCCATAACTCGTACCGAAATAAAGCAAACCATTCCGAAATGAACCCAAATTTTTACACAAGTCCCAAATGACATAACAAAGTTATTCCAATTTGCAGAACCACAATCTGAATCCGATATCAAAAAGTCCACTCCCGATCAAACTTTCCAAAAATCTAACTTTTGCCATTTCAAGCCAAATTCAATTACGGACCTCCAAATCACAATCCGAATACGCTCCTAAGTCCAAAATCACCCAATGGAGCTAACAGAACCATCAAAACTCCAATCTGAGGTCAAATACTAAAAAGTTAAACTTGGTCAACTCTTTCAATTTAAAGTTTTCTAGTTGAGAATCATTCTTCCAAATTAATTCTGCATAACCTGAAAACCAAAACCAACGATTTACATAAGTCATAACACATCATACGGGCTACTCATGTCCTCAAACCACCGAGCAAAGTGTAAATGCTCAAAATGACCGGTCGGGTCGTTACATTAACCTTGCTCTACTAGGAACCTTGTAGAACACTGAGTATCTTCCGGACCATCTTGTTGATTGGAATGATTTCACTAAATGAATGAAGCTCATTGATTATGGAGGTGAAACGGGTATGCATCTCTTCAACGGCCTCATCCTCTTTCATTTTAAAGAGTTCATACTCAGTTGTAAGCATATCTATTTTGGATTGTTTTACCTAAGTAGTTCCCTCGTGAGCCGTTTGAAGAGCTTCCTAGATTTCCTTGGAAGATTTTACATTCCGAGATACAATTATACTTTTCTTGTCCAATACCACACACAATAATCTTCTTCGTCTTGAAGTTCTTCTCAATAACTTTTCGGTCAGCATTATTGTATTCTTTTCTTGTCTTTGGAATAGTCCTTATTCCCTCTCCAGTAGCCTTCATAGGGACAAAGGGACCATCACAAATCACGTCCCAAAGCTCGGAGTCTTCATTCATAATAAAGTCATGCATTCTTGTTTTTCACCAACCATAGTATTGACCATTGAATCTTGGGGGTCTACAGGTTGATTGTCCTTCGTCGAAGTTTGGTGGAGCAGCCATGATGAGGATCATTTCTAGATGTTAACCTTTTAGAAAGAACCCACTCTGATACCAATTGATAGAAACTAAGAGTCCACCAAATTGTATAGAGAACCAAGTTCTCTATCAGTTCCCACAGTAAGCACAGACTGTAAAATCAAAAGTATAGGGGACCAGGTTGTCTATCTATTCCTACAGTAAATCGGTAGTAAATAAAGAACACGCGATATTTACGTGAAAAACTCCTTGCTCAAGGGTAAAAACCACGACCCACCCTAATAGGATTTCAACTCCACTAAACCGAGCAAACTTCAGATTACAACCTATTGCAATCTAGGAATTAAACTCTTAATCCCTCACCCCTTATAATAACTCTATTGTAAGCCCTTTGCAATAAATCTATTACAAAGCAATGAACCTTGACTAACTCTAGTCAAGAAACTAAACCAAACAGTGGTTTAAATCTGTCCTACAAAGACATTTCTTGAAAGTAGTGTCCCTAATAGGATTTCAACTCCACTAAACCGAGCAAACTTCAGATTAAAACCTATTGCAATCTAGGAATTAAACTCTTAATCCCTCACCCCTTACAATAACTCTATTGTAAGCCCTTTGCAATAAATCTATTACAAAGCAACGAACCTTGACTAACTCTAGTCAAGAAACTAAACCAAACAGTGGTTTAAATCTGTCCTACAAAGGCACTTCTTGAAAGTAGTGTAGAATTACAAATGAAGAACAAAATAACAAAGTTTCAACAAACCTAAGGACTTAAGATATCTTCAATCTTTGGATCTGGTCCTTGAAGTTGCAGCAACTTTGTTCTTGGGAAAGGTGGTGGCTAGCACTTGAGAGAATATTATGTTTTGATTTGCAAGTGTTGGAGAGATGAAATCCCTTGCCTCATGTTGATTATATGTGTGTGATGTCATTGGGATAATGTAAGCAAATATCAGGTACACAACATGCTTCAAATAGTGACTGTTGCACTGTTGTGTGTGCAGTGCAACAACTTTAACAACTCTAAAGGTTTGACTTGTACTGTAACCGGAGGAACTTATCTCTATATGTTCCCTCTATTGTTCCCTCTGCTGATCCCTTAACTGATTTCATTGAGAGTTGAACCAGATATCCGACTAGTTACTCTGAACGCAAAGGAACTAATTGTTTCAGGTTCCTTATTTGATTCTCTCATAAAGTTTGTCAAATCATCAAAACAAAAAGACACATAACTTATCAGTGTATTTACACTAGATGGATAAAATAATACTACTATAAAACAAAAGCAACCTTTGCAACAAGTTTTATTACTCCTTGTTTGATCAATAAGACATTTGTGCATGCCCGTTTAGCTTCCATTTCATATATAATTGATGGTTCCATAATTTGATTGAATCCATTTAGTTTCTCTTTTCGTGTTCATTATTCTATGGGGATTCAGTTTGTTTGTGTCTCTACCCCTATCCCGGCCCTAACAAGCTAAACAAATGGAAACGAAGGGGCCGGTATGATGCGATTTGTGATTTTAGGATCTTAAATATTGATCTTGCGAAGTCCTATTTGGGAACATATATGACTAGAAAACTTGTAATCACATGAAACTCAAGTGTGATCTCTTAAGAGTTTTATAACTTTAATCATACTTAATTACGTCGCGACAACATAATGTAATATTAATCTTAACCCTGGAAAATGAGTTTCTTGATCTTTAGAATTTACTTTAAATGTTAATTTCCAAACAATACCATACTTTAAGTATCATATCGTATTGGTCTTTGTAAATAATACTATATTATTTTGAAATATCATTATCGATCTCGTAAACAAAAGATATCATATCTGTCACCTCTGTTATTAAAAATAGTTTATTTTGTTTTTAGTGAGTAGTGAGCACCTTTATATTCTGTTCCTATTAAATTGTGAGATTTGGTTATTTTCTTGGAATAATATATTCTGAAAGTGCAGAAACATAATTGACTTTAAATCTTTATTTTTCTTAAGCTTTAGTTGAAACATGATGAATAATTCCTTTAAAAACTAGATTTTTCATTGAGAAATAACCAATTTTGCTCTTTAAGACTGGCTAAAACTATAAGTGGACTTGGCTTATCTTGCAATAATAATTGATAGTGCAATTATATGTCTTTTCTTTGGTGACTTGGCTTTTTAATATCAATACAAGAGAAAATTCTTGTTCAATTCGTTTGCCCATTAATCTTGTCATTCCAACGTTAGATTCAGTTTGCTGCAATTTTAGTCCTTATTATGGATTTGTCAAGATACTCCTTTGACTTTAGTTCTGCACCCTCATTTTCACATATTATTTACTTTTTGCTGCAGCCGAGAGATGCAACTAGCGGACCCGTTTCACTAATTTTGTCATAATTATAATGCAACATACCGACCCATAACCCCAGCCCATTCCATCCACACCCCCAACATAAGAAAATATAGATAAATTGGGAACTGCAAAATGGAGAACTAGAAATAGTAGAAATTTTGGGGCATATATTGCTTATAAAATATATTATCAGAATGAGGTAGCGGAGAAGAATGAAAATCCGAAAATGGGAAAAGAACAAGATTCAACAAAACTAATGTTTATTGTATTACTGGGATTTCTATTTACCACTATAAATCACATTAAATAAGTTGCGTCTTTTAACTCATTCTATGTGCTGGTATTTGATTAAGTACTGAATTTAAGAAAGAAAAGAAAGATATTTGGAATTTATAGTCTTAAATATGCATGACATTTTTTATGATTATAAAATTATATCACTAAAGATAAAATAAAATATTTAAAGTTAATTTCTTTTTCAAATATAGAAGTATCATTATTTTTTGGAACATACTAAAAAACAAAACACATATAAAATGGAACAAAGTGAATTCTTTCTTTGGAATAGACATAGCACATAGCTTTGTCAGTTTTCAATAATCCCTTCATTCTTAATGAATTTCCACATATCTTCATTCTCCATCCAGGAATACTTTAAATTGTAATTGTTAAACTCCTACTTGTTAAATTTTATTCTCCTGATTTCCCTTTAAATTGTGTCCCAAATAAATAAAATATGGTACACTATTGTTTTCTGACAGGAAGAAAAGAACTTTACTAAAGGAATTCAATTTATATACAATTGATGTTACAATTTGCAAGGCTATCGAATCCTTTGGAAAACTACAAGGGCATTGGCCCTTTTGCTATCTAGCTAATTTTCCTTAAAATGAATTTTTTTTTAAAAAAAAACAAGTAGGCTGCTATTTTTCTAACTAATTTTGATTATTAGATACCACACCTTCACGTTGGAGAGGTTCAATCCTTATAATAACTTCTTGGACTGGTACTGCTGATGAGGTATTGCTAACTATCTGAGGGCTTGCAATTGACCTTGTAGTAGTAGAAGAACTACCACCATTAACAATTTTTTGACATGTTTCAATTAGGCAATGCCTACAAGTAGGGCAAGAAGAGTGTGAATTTAGCCATTTATCGATACATCGGACGTGGAAGCCATGGTTGCACTTAGGCAAAACCCTAACTTTCTCTCCAGCAACAAATTCAGATAAGCAAATGACACACTCGGAGTCAAGCCCCGGATGTTTCAACTCAGCAGTGTAAGTTATAATCGGGAACATTTTCAGGGCTTTTTTTCTGATCCCGTTATTTGGTAGCTTTGTTGCTGAAGCGTTCGTATAGTTTGAGGATGAGTTTGACGCTGATACTAAGCTAGTGCATCTTAATGCACACCTTATGATTGAATTCAAGCCAAGTGAACAAATTAAAGCACATAAAAGTACTGATAATACCATAACAACATGTGCATCAAATGTATTGCTTTCCCCTTGTGGTAGATCAGTTGGTGCCATGGTGTTAATATCTTGGTGGTATTGTGGGGTGGCTGGTAAAAGTAGTACTCTTCTTGAGTAGTGGAAGTTTTCCATGAATTCTTGAATGAATAAAGTTGAAGTAGTTGCCATGGAAATTTTTGTTGAGAGTTTGTAGGTTTATGTTTTTCTTTGAATTGTTCCTTTGTTTGTTGGGGTTGAATGAATGTTGTTGGCAGTTGCTTAGGACAAATTTATAGGGCAGAAGATGTAAAGCGTTGGTCGACTTTTTGGGTATTAATAATGAAAAAATTATTGAGCCATATATGTTTTGAATTAACTAGCTTTACTCCTAAGCACTACAAACACAGGCCAATGGTTTTTATAAAAGTTTGGTGGAGCCCGTCAACTTTTTAGGAGTGTTATTTTTCCATTTTTTGCAATTAGAGTTGACAAAGTTATATAATAAGAAAGATAAAAGCAAATTTGAACATCTGATTTGGAACTAGATAATACTTTTTCTTGTTCCATTATGTGATAAAATTTCTATTTCAAGAGCTAAATTGATCCATTGATAGTATTATTGTTATTGCTGTTATTAGAAGCGGACCCAGGATTTGAGCACGACGGGGGCACCATTGTATGTTAATTATATATATAAATATATATATATATATATATATATATATATATATATATATATATATATATATATATATATATATATATATATAGAGAGAGAGAGAGAGAGAGAGAGAGAGAGAGAGAGAGAGAGAGAGAGAGAGAGAGAGAAAGAGATAGATTTCTTCGCAAAATGGGCGCTATGGGAAGAGAAGGAATAAAATTAATTAGGTTGACTATTGTGTATTAGTACTAAATATAAATGAAAAAAAAGCAATTTGTTATTAAATATAAATTATATGTATTCAAAGAACTAAAATATTAATAAAGTTGACTATTATATATTAGTACTAATTTATAATTGAATTAAAAAAAAGAAGATAAAAGTAAAAGATAAAGCAATTTGCTATTGAATATAAATTACATTGTACTCAAAGAATAAAAATAAAAAGGAGGAGAAAAAAGCTGAAGGGGGGTTTGGAATCTATGTCCTCAACAAAGTTGGGAATTTAAGGGCGCAAAGCAACCACTTCTCTCATCCATCTCTATGTTTTAGGAGGCACACTTAAAATATTTAAGGAGTCCTATATATATGTGTCACACCTCCTTTTTACACACCCGAAGGTATATAAGGGAGTTTTTCCAATTTAAGTGACATTATTCGAAATGGGATTAATATTCAATTCAGAGTCGCCACTTGGGATAGTTTAATTGGTGTCCCAAGTCACCGATTTATTTTAAATCCCAAATCGAGGAAATTTCGGCTTTCCTTTTGAAGTCTGCGAACCAGAAATTCTGAGTAGGAAATTCTGTTAACCCGGGAGAAGGTGTTAGGCATTCCCGGATTCCGTGGTTCTAGCACGGTCGCTTAAACTATTACAATTGGCATATTATCTGATTTGTAAAACATAGTTTCAACCTATGGTATATTTTTAACTTATTAGCCGCTTTTAATTAATTTTTTTTTTTTGGAAAAATTCAACGTCATATAAAACACGTATTGAACCACGTCACATGAAATGCACCCGCGGTCCACGACACATTTTATCTAACGTTGTTGAGATTTGAATTTGGGTCACATAAAATGCACACCCGAGTTTAGGAAATTATTTTTTTTTTTAAAATAGCGCGCCTAAAGCAACTACGCACTTTCAAGTTTGCGAGGGCCATGGAAAATTCAACTAAATGGCACGCCATGATTTCTAAGGATTAAAATTAATTAAATGAGGGCCATGAGTTTTGAGATTTTATTTGGCATGGCGCGCCTCGATTATTCTAAAAGGATTGTATTCAATTTAAAGCAAACTACAAATATTCATGATTATGTTTCTTCCTAAAACTACTTTGAGATTATTGCAAGGTCATGATTTATGAATATGGAATTATTATTGAAGAAATATATGATTTGAGTTATTATGGACCTAATCACCCATGTCGGTATCAAATTTGCTATTGACTTAACATCCTTTTATTTGGATCCAAGCTATTACATCCTTCTCTCTCCATTTTGAATATATTTTCCTATATTTCCCTATGAACTACAATCTCATTGAAGAAACTCATTCTGTCTTTCACGAATTCTATTTCTTGATGCTCTTCCTTCATTTTTTTGTTCATATCTTTCAAGTTGGTAGATAACCAAAATATAATATACAAATCAAAAGGAAATACGGTGAAAGAAAAATAATGGAAACATTGGTTAAGAAAAGAATGAACCTTTTATAGATGAAAATCTTATTCAATACATATGGAGCAAACAACCATCAAATTTAATGTGCAAATGAACCACAATCAGAGGCAACGGGCGGAAACCTTTCGAACCGAACTCGACTTCGACCTCTTCGGGCTAGTATTTTGGGCTATCTTTTAAATTGAGTTTGAAGCTTTTGGATTTGATATTTGGTGTGATTTAGCTCCTGTTTTTGAGGTATTTTTTTTTTAAACAAGGTAATGAATGACTATATGTTTTTTTTTTGTTGAAAGAAATAGGTAGAAAGAATAAAACTAGTAGAAATTCTCTTTAGCATAGAAGAAGAAAATTTATTTTCTCTCAATATTCTTCCCTCTTCTCTTCAAATATTTCTCTTCTATTTATAGGAGAATTTTCAAAAAAATTCAGATTTTTTTTTAAATTTTTTTATTTTTTTATTTAAAAGAAATCTCACTTACATTTTGCTTTTCTTTTTCTATAAAAAGAATTACCACCTTTCTTTACTTTTATTTTTTAAATTCCAACTTTAATTACTTTTATCTTATTTAAAATCTCATTTTTTTTACTTTTTTAAAAGAGAATTCCACTTATTTTATTTTTCTTAAAAAAACAATCCACTTTCTTTTACTTTTCTTTAAAAAATTCTACTTTATTTTAATTTAAATTTTTTTAAATTTTCAGCTACATTTATATTATTTTTTAATTCCAACTTTCTTTTACTTTTTATTTTTAAAAATTTCCACAAAACTTTACTTTTATTTTTTTAATTTTTCACTTTCTTTTACTTTTTTAAAAGAGAATTCCACCTACTTTTACTTTTTTTTTTTAATTCCATACGTCCCTTTTTCTTATTTTTTTAAATCTCTCCCGAAAATTTAAAAAAAAATTAATATTTTTCGGATTTTTTATTATTATTTAAAAATAAGAATAAAAATAAAAAAATAGTAATAGTAATAATTCACCTTCTAAAATTTTGTATTTTTAACCTATAATAAAAAGTATAAAAAAGCTAAAAATTTGTATGTTAAAACCCCCTAAAATATTTACATAGAAGGAGTGACAAAAAAAATTAAATATTGTCAAAAATTAGGTGCTCACAGCTGTCCCTCTTTGCTTGGAAACATGAAGAGTTTTCAAGCAAAGATAAGGTGAGCCATGTGACTAATTTTTGAACATATCTTTATTCAAAAGAGAAGAAATAAGGATAAGAGAAAAGAGAAAGAGTGCAACCGAGTCTTGGTTTTGGACAACCTACATATCCCTGGTTATAAGGGAATCAGGTCGCGTGTAGTTCAAGAAAAATGATGGATGATGAGTTGAGGAGTCGAGTGAGGTTCCGTCGAGGCTCCGGTCCGCGATCCTGTTATTATATCAAAAATCAAAGAGAAACTAAACAAGCCTATCAGCTATGAGTTACAAGATTCCTATCTATGAGTCTTGTGAAACTTGCCCTTGATCTTGACTGGTTCTTCCTGCACACTCTGATCTGAATCTTGATGCTCGTTAGCTGCAACTGCTGGTTCATTCTTCTTCAGCTTTTCGGATCAAGGCGGGACATGCGAAGCTTGTGACTTCCATCATATCTTGAACAGTCCACATCTTTCTCCACATCAACACTTTGAGTTCATTTCTTTTTGCTCCTTTTCTTCTTTTCTTTATTTTGGATTGAGACTCATTCTTTTGGTTGTCTTAGATCTTGTGCCTCGAGGCCAAACCAGCTAAGACACCAAAACAAACAAACGAACGAAATTTTTCTGCCCCAGTTTTCACTAGGAAAATTTCGTAAGTTATTTGTAACTAATAAGGATTGTGTGTCTTTAGGAGAAAGACATTAGGGAATGGAGCCTTATATCTAAAATAACCTCGACTAGGGAGTGAATACCCTATATTGGCAAAAAGGCGACTAGGTAATGGAGGCCCTATGTCTAAAAATCTCAACTCAGGGATTGGAGCCTTAATGTTGGAAAATAAAGGCGACTAGGGAATGGAGGCCCTATGTCTAAAATCTCAACTAGGGATTGGAGCCCTAAAGTTGGCAAAAGGAGACTAGGGAATGGAGGCCCTATGTCTAAAAATCTCAACTCAGGGATTGGAGCCCTAATGTTGATAAAAGGCGACTAGGGAATGGAGGCCCTATGTCTAAAAATCTCAACTTAGGGATTGAAGCCCTAATGTCGGTAAAAAGGCGACTAGGGAATGGAGGCCCTATGTCTAAAATCTCAACTTAGGGATTGGAGCCCTAATGTTGGTAAAAAATGCGACTAGGGAATGGAGGCCCTATGTCTAAAAATCTCAACTCAGGGATTGGAGCCCTAATGTTGGTAAAAGACGACTAGGGAATGGAGACCCTATGTCTAAAAATCTCAACTAAGGGATTGGAGCCCTAATGTTGGCAATAAAGACGACTAGGGAATGGAGGCCCTATGTCTAAAATCTCAACTTAGGGATTGGAGCACTAACGTTGGCAAAAGGCGACTAGGGGATGGAGGCCATATGTCTAAAAAATCTCAACTTAGGGATTGGAGCCCTAATATTGGCAAAAGGCGACTAGGGAATGGAGACCCTATGTCTAAAAAATCTCAACTCAGGGATTGAAGCCCCAATGCTGGCAATAAAGACGACTAGGGAATGGAGGCCCTATGTCTAAAATCTCAACTTAGGGATTGGGGCCCTAATGTTGGCAAAAGGCGACTAGAGAATGGAGGCCCTATGTCTTAAAATCTCAACTCAGGGATTGGAGCCCTAATGTTGGCAAAATGCGACTAGGGAACTGAGGCCCTGTGTCTAAAAATCTCAACTCAGGGATTGGAGCCCTAATGTTGGCAAAATGCGACTAGGGAACGGAGGCCCTATGTATAAAAATCTCAACTCAGGGATTGGAGCCCTAATGTTGGCAAAATGCGACTAGGGAACGAAGTCCCTATGTCTAAAATCTCAACTCATGGATTGGAGCCCTAATGTTAGTAAAAAAATGTAGGAAAGAATTTGGAGAAGACTTCCCTTTTGGGTTGATTATTGTTTCTAAGCTATTTCTAGCACTTGCACATTTCTTTTTCCATTTTGGTTACACATGCTTCTTGCATTATTGCTTTGGATTGCACCTGTTTCAATTTTCAAACAAAGAACAATTGTTAGTTTGAAACGGTGGTCGGTTTTGTGGCCTTCATTGTTTTTGATCACTTGATCTCGGCCCAACTCTTTTGGCGAGAACCTCTATCGCTTGCTGGCTTTTCTTAAAGATTGGTCTCTCTCCTAAAATCGAGGAACTCAACTTTTCAAAATTTATCATGACGGCTCACTCGTATAGGGCTTTGGCCCTTTCATTTTAATCTGCTTCTAGGGGCTTTTGACTTTGGATTTCTTTTCATTTTCAATAACTCTGATTTCATCGGCTATCATGGCCAGTTGGGATCGACTTAATGCACCCATTGAGGCTGGGTACTTTTCTTTGGACTTGGCTTTTATTAAACAAAACCCTGTAAAACCAATCTTGCCACCTTTTCTTTGTATTAGTTTCAGAACAGAGTTAGACCGAAAGAGATTCAAGGAAAAGTAAAGAAAGGACAAGAAAAAATGAATTTAAGGAGAAGCGTCCCTTTTGGGGGAAAGAAGGACTTATCTGGGTGCATGCAGACTTCAATAGACATGACATGATTCTTGGACTGGATACCCGATATGCACAACTATCCAACTCTTGTGAACCACATCTCCAAATCGAGAAACCTGGCCAGGACTCTTTCAATGGTGGGGGTGTCTTCTTTTCGATCGACGGCGCCCTTTGCGGGTTTTCGCCAATTGACCTCTCTCATTTCTCTTCTCACCATCGCCTGATAGTACTCTTTACGAGTTTTCATTAACCAGGCTCTCTCATTTTCAATTTTTCTGCTCACCGTCGCCTTATGGTGCCCATGTGGGTTTTCACCAATAAGACTCTCTCATTTTTATTGCATCGGATCCAAGTAGTTGTATTCTCTGATCCTTGAACATTCTCACTGATTGATTGGAGGGACTTGAAAGGATTTGGGTAAAAATGATTTGGATCGAATTACCACTTTGGAACCTTTCAAGCGGGATTATCGCATGACCATTACAACATCTGCCTCAGTTTCACTTTTGAGGGAATTTGGATTTTTATTTTGGTGTGACTGAACCCCATAGAGAGGATGCCTACGTATCCTTTCGGAATCAAGTCGAACGTAGTTCAGGAAAACATCTTCTTCTTTTTTTTCATTTCTTTTTTTTTTCAATAACACTTTCAAGTTCCAAAGAGGGCAATCAAAGAGAGTAACCGGCACAAATGGGTTTGCAAAGGGTAGATAGTGTTTGGGTAGCAAGAATAAAAGCCTTCGTCCTCCCAATTGGACAATGTTATTGTTACAGAAAGACTAAACATAGTACCTTTTGACTGCATCTACATTTACAGCTGCTTCAGGATCATTTCCTTCGATATCGCCCAGATACAATGCTCCTCTCGGCAATATCTTTCTGATGATGTATGGGCCCTTCCAATTAGGAGCGAATTTTCCTTTTGCTTCCTGGTGATGGGGAAGAATACGCCTTAAAATGAGTTGCCCCACTTCAAAACTTCTAGGCCGCACTTTCTTGTTATAGGCACGAGCCATTCTTTGTTGGTACAACTGGCCATGGCAGACCGCAGCCATTCGCTTTTCATCGATCAAGGTTAATTGTTCCAGACGGGTTTTAACCCACTCATTGTCTTCAATTTCGGCTTCAACAATGATTCGGAGAGAGGGGATTTCAACCTCGGCGGGTATTACGGCTTCCGTGCCATAAACCAAAAGATACGGGGTGGCTCCAATTGATGTGCGCACAGTAGTGCGATATCCCAACAATGCAAACGACAACTTTTCATGCCACTGCCTGGAACTTTGAATCATCTTTCTCAAAATCTTTTTGATGTTTTTGTTTGCTGCTTCAACGGCACCATTGCCTTTAGGTCGATAAGGAGTAGAGTTCCGGTGCATTATATTGAATTGCTCACATATCTCCCCTATCAAATGACTATTCAAGTTTGCGGCATTGTATGTGATAATAGTTGCAGGAATGCCAAAACGACAGATAAGATTGGAGTGCACCAAATCTACCACAACTTTCTTGGTGACAGACTTGAGAGTGATTGCTTCAACCCATTTTGTAAAGTAGTCAATGGCAACTAGTATGAATCTGTGTCCATTTGAGGCTTTTGGCTCGATTGGCCCAATGACGTCCATGCCCCAGGTAACAAATGGCCAAGGTGCAGACATGGGATGCAGTTCTGTGGGAGATGCATGAATCAAATCACCGTGCACCTGACACTGATGACACTTTCAAACAAAACTAAAACAGTCCTTTTCCATGGTCATCCAGTAATAACCCGCTCGAAGGATTTTCTTTGCTAAAACATACCCATTCATGTGGGTCCCGCATACTCTTACGTGTACCTCATGCATGATTCTTCCAGCCTCTTTTGCGTCAACACATCTTAACAAATTGAGGTCCGAAGTTCTCTTGTACAAAACATCCCCAATCAAAAAGAAACCACTCGCGTGTCGTCTAATGGTTCTCTTTTGGTCTCCACTGGCTTGCTCGGGGTATTCTTGAGTTTTCAGAAACTTTTTGATGTCATGGTACCATGGTTGTGTATTTGGTGCTGCTTCAATTGTATTACAATAACCATGCCTTTCCCGGATTTGAATTTCCAAGGGATCTATGTGAGCATTGCCTGGATACGACAACATTGAGGCCAAAGTAGCAAGTGTGTCGGCTAATTCGTTGTGACAACGAGGAATGTACCTGAACTCTATTGACTTGAATCGCTTGCCAAGGTCTTCCACATGCTTCTTGTAAGGGATAAGCTTAACATCTCGGGTTTCCCATTCTCCTTGGGCTTGCCGGATAATCAGATCTGAGTCTCCCATGATCAACAACTCTTCGACATTTTGGTCGATTGCCATGTTTATACCCATAATTCAAGCTTCATACTCGGCGGTGTTGTTTGTACAGAAGAACTGAAGCCGAGCTGTGGCTGGATAGTGCTGACCAGTGGGTGAGATCAAAATTGCCCCAATTCCAACACCTTTTGCGTTTACTGCCCCATTAAAGAACATTTTCCAAGCATGAGTGTCTTCAAATATTGCCTCAACTGAATTTACTTCTTCATCTCGAAAGTAAGTTCTCAAAGGTTGGTACTCATCATCAATCGGGTTCTCAGCCAAATGATCCGCTAATGCCTGGGCTTTCATTGCCGTGCGAGTGACATAGACTATGTCAAACTCCGTGAGCAAGATCTGCCACTTTGCTAATCTCCCAGTGGGCATTGGTTTCTTAAATATGTACTTTCAAGGATCCAACCTGGTTATGAGGTAGGTGGTGTAAGCTTGCAAATAATGCCTCAGCTTCTGAGCGACCCATGTCAAAGCACAACAAGTTCTTTCCAATAAAGTGTACTTGGCTTCATAACTAGTAAACTTCTTGTTCAGATAGTAAATGGCTTGCTCCTTCTTTCCGGTCACGTCATGTTGCCCGAGGACACAACCAAAAGAATTTTCCAAGATGGTCAGGTACAAGAACAGAGGCCTCCCTGGCTCAGGTGGGACCAAGACTTGCGGATTTGACAGATATTCCTTGATTTTATCAAAAGCTTCTTGACATTCAACTGTCCATTTGATTGCCGCATCTTTCTTTAACAACTTAAATATAGGTTCACACGTGGAGGTCAACTGAGCAATGAAATGACTGATGTAATTCAATCTTCCCAACAAACTCATAACATCTTTCTTGGTTCTTGGAGAAGGCAAATCCCGAATAGACTTTATCTTTGTTAGATCTAACTCGATGCCCCTCCGACTGACTATGAATCCCAAGAGTTTGCCGGATGGTACCCCAAATGCACATTTGGCTGGGTTCAGCTTCAAATCATATTTGCGCAGCCGCTCAAAGAATTTTCTCAAGTCCCGAACGTGGTCGTCCTGGGTTTTGGATTTGATGATTACATCATCCATATACACCTCTATCTCTTGGTGCATCATATCATGAAAAATGGCAATCATGGCCCTCATGTAGGTTGCCCCGGCATTTTTCAGACCAAATGGCATGACTCTATAACAGTAAGTGCCCCAAGGTGTGGTAAAAGCTGTCTTTTCTGCATCTTCTTCATCCATCAACACTTGGTGGTATCCTGTGTAACAATCCACAAAAGACTGTATTTCATGTTTGGCACAGTTATCAACAAGGGTGTGGATGTTTGGCAAAGGAAAATTGTCCTTGGGGCTTGCTTTGTTCAGATCTCGGTAGTCAACGCACACCCGGATTTTCCCATCTTTCTTTGGCACAAGAACTATATCCACAAAAGACTGTATTTCATGTTTGGCGCAGTTATCAACAAGGATGTGGATGTTTGGCAAAGGGACATTGTCCTTGGGGCTTGCTTTGTTCAGATATCGGTAGTCAACGCACACCCGGATTTTCCCATCTTTATTTGGCATAGGAACTATATTAGCTAGCCATGTGGTGTATCGGACCACTCGGATCACTCCCGCCTTTAACTGTTTTGTGACCTCTTCTTTAATCTTGTCACTGATATCAATTTTGAACTTCCTCTGTTTTTGCTGGATAGGGGAATAATCGAGGTAGGTTGGCAACTTATGGACCACTAAATCGACACTTAATCCTGGCATGTCATCGTATGACCAATCAAACACATCTTTGAATTCAAACAAAAGTTGGATCAATGCGTCCCTGGTTCTTTCATCTGTATGAATGCTTATCTTGGTTTCTTTGACTTCTTCAGAGCTACCCAAATTAACCGGCTCGGTTTCATTTAAATTTGGCTTAGGTTTATTCTCAAATTGTTCCAATTCTCGATTTATTTCCTTAAAAGCCTCTTCTTCATCATATTCCGGTTCTTGGTTCATTATTTCGCAGTTAGACAGCGTGTTTGGATCTGGGTATGAAGTCCGCAAGCATGTCATGTTATTTAAAGACACATTATTAGAGCTGAAAGAAAAAAGAGAAAAAATAACAAAATCAGAAAGAATAAAGAAGGATTGACGATGAAATATGATTTCATTTCTTTGAATTTGAATATAACAGGGTTTACATTGGAAATTAAAAGATAAGAAACTAAAGAAAAACATCCGAGTTACACCCTGACATAACTCGCGATGAAGAAAAAGTGGCAGGACAGGTCTACTGGGACTCCCGCCTGATTGGAAATGGCGTAGCCTTCCAATTTTGTAGCTTGGCATTGGGTCCCATATACAGCACCTCAGCGGTGCTTGAGCCCTCCCCTGGCTGGACTATGTGGGTTTCATATAGTATCTTCCTCATTTCCCCACAGATCTCTTCAATCTCTTCGGCAGTAAAGGCCTCATCTTCTTCTTTCTTCTGGTATTTTGGCTTGACAAATGCTCTGTACAGATGCGGAGCCGGCTGAGGCAAGACCCAACCATCATTCTTTCTATCATCTGCCCATCTTATATCAGCTGGAGTGGGTCGGAAGCCTACCCCGAAGAACTTTTCACTGGTGGGAAGGGTGATAAGTTCAACTATCCCTTGCAATGATTTCCCAAGTCCCTTCCCCAGTTTGAAGCCATGTCGGATCATTTCTTTGGACACCATGATTGATGCATTAGAAAGGAAGGGTTGGGGGCAAGGGTTTCCTTCTTTGTACTGGTCTGCAACCACAATTTCAAAAGCCTGATAAACTATGTGCTCACTCCCCTCTCTTGCTTCAAGACATGGGACTGATGGGTCCCGATAAATTGATTGCTCATCTTCTCCGTGGACCACGATCTCTTGATCCTCATGCTCGAACTTCACCATCTGATGAAGAGTAGAGGGTACAGCCCCTGCTGCATGAATCCATGGCCTCCCCAAAAGAAAGTTGTAGGATGTGTCCATGTCTAGAACCTGGAAGGTTACTTCAAAGTCTACTGGGCCGATGGTCAGAATTAGATCGATCTCTCCAATTATGTCCCTTTTGATGCCATCGAAGGCACGTACGCAGACATTGTTGGGTCGGATTATTTCGGTCCCGATTTCCATGCGCTTTAGAGTTGAAAGTGGGCAAATGTCTACTCCATAGACTCCATCCAACATAACCCTTTTCGTGTAGTGCCCTTTGCATTTGACTGTTAGGTACAGGACTTTGTTATGTGCGGCCCCTTCTGAGGGCAAATCATTTTTGCTAAAAGTGATCTGGTTGATTGCGAAAAATCTTTCTGCCATTCTCTCCAACTGCTCTACAGAAGTGTCGACAGGCACATATGCTTCGTTAAGGGTCTTGATCAATATTTTCTGATGTTCGGCGGAGTTCATCAACAAAGCCAACAAGGAGACTTGTTCGGGAAATTTTCGAAGCTGGTCAATCACCTCATAATCTGCATTTTCATGTTTTGAAAGAAAGCCTCCGCTTCTTCGGCACTCACGGGCTTCTTAAGTGGGAAGCACTTTCTAGTAGCCTTGTTCACCTCTTCCAAATTGGAATACTTTTCAACAGGGTTATTTTCTTGAACTTCTCCTGGGATTTCTTTGCCCTTATAGGTCACCACAGTTTTGTTGTAGTTCCAGGGCACAACAGTAGGATCTTTCATGGGCTTCTGTGGCGCGCATCCAATAACCACGGGCTCATTCAGTCTCGATGGCTTAATTGGCCCCTGTCACACCTCCTTTTTACGCACCCGCGAGGGCGCAAGGGAGTTTTTCCAATTAAAGGACAATCGGAACGGGATTAGTTTATTTATTTCAGAGTCGCCACTTGGGAGATTTAGGGTGTCCCAAGTCACCAATTTTAATCCCGAATCGAGGAAAATAATGACTCTATATTACAGTCTGCGTACCAGAAATCTGGATAAGGAATTCTGTTAACCCGGGAGAAGGTGTTAGGCATTCCCGAGTTCCGTGGTTCTAGCACGGTCGCTCAACTGTTATATTCGGCTTATTTATCTGATTTTTAATACAATTATGAACCTATGTGCCAATTTTATCTTTTATCCGCTTTTATCGTTCACCGTTATTTTTATAGGACTTGCAACGTCGTGAAAACATATCTCGAACCACGCTACATCAATGCACCCGTGGTTATTGATATATCTCGACTCGGCTGAGATTTGGATTTGGGTCACATAAATGTGCACCCGAATTAAGAAAAATAAATTATTTAAGACGCGCCTAAAGCAACTAACGTATGGTTGTTTTGGGGAGGGCCGTAACATTCGCTAAATGACCTATCCCGAATTCTAAGTGTTTTAATATATATACAGTTGGAGGGCCCCGTGGCTGTGTACATTTTTCATTTTTTGACGAGGCTCGTCTCGTTCTACTTTTAAAAGGAATTAGCGACGTCATGGATATGCCTCTCGGATCACGTCACAATCAATGTACCCGTGATTAGAAATACATTTCGAATCCGTCGAGATTTGGATTTGGGTCACATAAATGTGCACCCGAGTTTTAAGAAGGCAAGGCTTATTAAAGCGCATCCTAAAGAGACTAACGTATTGTTATTTTAGGAGGGTTGTGAGATTTGCTAAACAACCCGTCCCGGGAACTAAATGCTTCAATAATATACATTTAACAAGGGCCCCGCATTTGCACGTTGTGTTTATTTTTATCGAGGCTCATCTCGTTCTTATTTTAAAAGGTTATCCTATAGCAACTACGTTTCTTATCGCGTTTGTCCTTATCAATTGAAAACAGTATATAGTCCTAATTAATTAAATGCTTGCAAGCTATTTGTAATGACATTCAGAAAAGCTAAAAAAAAAAAATTTCAGAAATGGGGCTGTATATGCAATCAGCCGAACAAACAATTCTGGGCCCAAATCCAGCCCATGCGCGATGGACCAGACCTGGGCCTTCGCCTGTTCTACGCGGGCCTACTTAGTTTGCTTCGATTTGGGCTCGACCTTCATGAGGTCGAGGCCCTGAACTGATTCTTTATTTTGTGAAATGAGTTTATCAGTTTATGGGACAATATGGCAGAAGGAGAAAGAACTTTAACTAAAATGGATAGCTTTCCTATTTGGCCTACATTAGAGAATATACTATACCATCAGACTAAGTTTGAAATACAACTTATTACACTGGGCGTATTCTCACTTAGCAGTATACATACAAAGCTAGCATTCGTTAACCTACATTGATATACTTAGTATGTAGGCTGTTTCTATTGTCCAAACAAAATGACAATCATTATACAATACATGATGTCTAATGTAACAATTTATGCATAAAAGTCACTCTTCAGGTCTTTTCTTTTGTATTCATGCTCAACTTTCCAATTACATTTGACAGAGTATTAGTCATGTACCTGGTATAGAGAACGAAAAGAAGAAAAGAATGATCAGTTGGGCAGTATGCCACAAACACAGCAGCAGCAGATACACAGCAACAGCACAGCAACAAACCAAACCAAATGTTTTCCACAAACCTCAGACGACCAACAATATTTCCCAGAACAAAGAGGACCAACAAATAGTCGAGTACCAAACCAATGAACCCAGAAAAGAAGGATGAAACAAACAGCAACAACAGAGTATTCAATGCAGCAACACTACCAATTGAATAACCAGAAACAGCTCAACCAATGCAAACCAAGAACTTGGCCAAGACAGCTTGACCAATATGCACTCTTAAACAACTTTCAGGCAGTGTTTGGTTGTAGTGTTTATTGGAAACTAACTTGTGTTTTTTTAGTTTTCTTTGAACTCACTAGACCTCTCTTTGGACTAAAAATTTTACAGCCCTTTTTTTCTCTCTGAAAGCTAAAAGTCCAGCCTCAGACCCATAAACTTCAGCCCCTGTTTTAGTTGTCCAATGGCCTATTTATAGGCCAAATGCACCATTACAGCTGAGCTGCCCTGCCTGCCAATTGGCAGAATGCCCATACCCTTTAAGCCCATCCTAAGCATGCTTGGTGTCAGCTACCTTTATTCCCCACGCCTGGTTTTTGTTTAATCCAGAATTATGGGCTCATTTGTTTATTCATTTTGAGCCCCCATACCCTTGTGTCTTGTTCCCCATTGGTATTAGTTTAATCCTAAGTTAGTACCCTACTTGTCAGCTCACTTAAACTAATTACTTCTGTTCTTTTTAGCACCCCAGATTACCCCTGTCAACCTTGATTATTACTGCCCCTGCCTATTGCAGCATTAGGGCATTTTTTGCACTGATGAAAGCTCGAGCTCAGGACTGCCTAGACTGAACCCTTTTAGTCATTTTTATAATGCCAACAGACCATTTCAAACATTACTAGGTCATCCAGCCAGTGTCCGAGTTTAATTAGTTATGTGACAATCCTAACTCCTTCGATTCATTAGTTATAGAAAACTAATCGACGACATTTATCGAGTCGACTATACTAATTATAGCAGGTAATAATCGATCGCTCACATAAACAATACGTTTAGGGACCTAAAGGGCATCAGACAATTCTATGTTCAATAACTGGGGACCTATATAAGTTTATTCATTTGACGACCAATCTAATCGAACAGGTTCATCACAGAGTACATTCAGAATACAAATAGAAGACAAACGACCAAATAAAAGGTCTTTAACAGAGATGAAAGAAATCTGGATGAAAAATAACAAAATAACAAACAAACACAAAGAGATATGCTGACAACTTATTTGGAAATAAAACAAAAGAACGGAAAACTTACCAAAACGTTTAAACCAAACAGACCCAAATCAAACTCGACTTCGAACTTTTGAGGCCGAACAAACTTTAGTCAGGGTGTTCTCACATGAGAACACCTTGACTAAGGTCTATTAGACCTCAAACCTATGTCAAAACTGGCCGGGTTCCTCAGGTGCATGTGTTTCCAGTTCTGGATTTCCAGATCTGGATTTTTAGGAGTTGTGGGTAGATTCGGACCAAACCAAGTTTGGTTTGGTCACTAGGAAGGTCAGGGGGTGTCTGGTATGAAGATGGGGTGGTTTGGTGTAGATCGAGTTTTGTCTCGAATCTTCAAATCCAGATTCGAGACGATAGGAGATGATTCGAGGTTCGTGGTTAGTGGATTCGTGTTCAGGGGAGTGAGGGGGTCTTAGGGTGTTCAGGGGGTGGTCACCGGCGTTCGTGCCGCCGGCTTTAATGGCGAAGGAGACTAGGGCGGCTGCTAGGGTTTGGGGGTTTCAGGGTTCAGGGAAGGAGACGAGTGAGGGGTGGGGTTCGGATAGGGGGCGTGGGGTGTAAGGGAAGGTTTATATATGGTGAGGTTGATCGGATCTGAGCCGTTAGATCAGATGATCTCAACGGCTTAGATCTGATGTTGAGAAATGGGACGGGGTCGTTTGGTAATTAAACGAGGTCGTTTGGTTTAAGTGGGGGATTGGATCGGATTGGTTATTGGGTCGGGTTTGAACACGGGTTGCTGAAAATGATCCTGGACCGTTGGATTGGATTGATTGGAACGGCTGAGATGGATTGGCCTGAAACGGTGTCGTTTCAGGAGGTGTCTGGGCAACCGGATTTGGACTGGGCCTGCGTGCTGGTTGGGCCAGTTATTTTGTTTAATTTTTGGCCCAAAACCGATTTCCTTCTCTTTTGTTTTTCTAATTTCATTTTTTTCTTTTAAAACAAAAATAAAAATAATAAATAACAAAATAACGAAATTAAAACTAAACAACAATGCAACATTTTAACACAATTATCACAAAAATTATTTAAGTAAGTTAACTAAAAGCCTAGAACGAGCGATGCACACATATATATATATATTTTGAATTTTCTTTTACTGACCGAATTATGGTTTAATCATCCTAACATGCATATTTTGTATTTTTGTTTGTTAATGAAAAAATGGACAGACTCACAAACGATTAACAAAACATGTCACGGAAAGACCGAAAAATTGTACAGCGAAGCCCTTTGCCGCTATTTTTATTTTCTTTTGGAGCGATTGTCCGTGAAGCAAAAATCACGTGCTTACAGCTGCCCCTCTTTGCACGAAGACACGAAGGGTTTTCGCGCAAAGATAAAGCGAGCGATTTTTGCCCGTCCGAATACTCCGTGGGAAGCATTTTTTGAAAAAGATTTGACCGAACCTTTGCTTCAGGGGTTTCCTACATATCCTGGGCTGAACAGGAATCAGGTCAATGTAGTTCGGGAAATTTTGGTAGCTGGGACTACCGTGCGACTGTATTACTTGCTGCTGTTGTGCGCTGTTGCATGCTGCTGTAGGATGCTACTGCTCAACCGATCTCCCTGTTACATTGCTCTAAAAGGAAAAACAAGAAGTTAAGCTAGAGTATGAGATCTCATCCATCTTCGACTTGTTCTTGTTGCCTTGCTTTCTTGTCGGCTAACGTTTTCCTCTGACGCCTTTATTTTGTGAACTTGGAGATGATGCTGGTCCTTCACCTTTTCTGACTGTCAGTTCTCATCACTTTGCTTGATTTGCTGGGGATACGGCTTTCTTCTTTAAATCTTCCAATGGTTTCTTCAGTGGTATGGCTTTTCATCGGAATTGTTATACTGGGCATGCTACAACGTTCCCAAACTACTTCTTTTGAGACGCGTTCCTTTTTCCTTTTGAATTGCGCGCTTGCCTCTGCAGTTGTCTGCTTCTTGGTGCTGGGGATTTCATTGTTTCCCGTTTGGGGATCTCTGTTGTACCCTTCCGTCTTCAGGTGGGGTGACTGATTCCAAAATCTAGAGCTGAATGTATTCCCGCATTATACTGGTGGGCGACCTAGAACTTAAGAGTATTCCCGCATTATACTGGTGGGCGACCTAGAACTTAAAAGTATTCCCGCATTATACTGGTGGGCGACCTAGAACTTAAATGTATTAAAATTGCTTCCTCGTTCTTCCGAGAAAATTTTCGACAACCGGCAGAAAATTTTCTGCCCCGGTCTTGGTGACTCCCTTGGCGTTGTTGTTCTCGTCAATCCTTTGCTTTCCTGCAGCAGACAGAAGGATTTAATTAGTTTTTATCGTGGTGGTAGAGGGTGCCTTTCTGGCGGATGGTCTTCCTTTCTTCCCCTTTTCTTGCTCTTTGTCCCCATGATTGGTTGGCGGGCAAAGTTGCCTGTTGGGGGTCTCTCGCCTGCTGGGGATCGGTTTTCAATTTATCCCCTTTTCTTCTTTCTCTTTAAACACATGATGTGGGGGTCTGCTTCTAACTCCCGAAACCACTCCCTTTTGGAGCTTACTTCTTCCAAAATTTCCGGGCACAATCCCTGCATTGCCTGGGACCGGCCTTTACGACTGTTTGTATCATCCGGCATTTGGATGAATTCTCCTTTGGTTTCTGGTAGTAAGCTTTGAAAAATCCTTTCAAGACACATTTTAGGAAAAGAAATAAAGATATGGAAAAAAGAAAAACTTTCTGAACCAATATTTTTGTGGGAAGAGACAATCCAAAGAACTTATCTGGAGGACACAATTGGTCCCCGTGATCATGACGTGCACCATAGATTCCCGACCCAGTCTATTTGTATCAATCGAATTTGTCCGACGGTCTGACTTGCTGGGGATGATAAATGGATGTTCATCTTGTTGCAAATGTGGTAGCTTCGCTGATCTGTCTCGTCGCCTCATAGTGCCCTTCGAGGGGTTTTCACTAATGAGACTCTCTCTTTTCTCTCATCTCCCGGCGCCTTATGGTGCCTGTGAAGGTTTTCACCAATAAGACTCTCTCATTTTATATCCCTCATCTTACATCGCCTCTCGGTGCCTGCGAAGGTTTTCACCGATGAGACTCTCTCATTTTATTTCTTTCGAGGAATCGGGGTGTTGTAGATACGACCCTCTTTTCTGGAGATTCCTTTGACTAATCAATTCGTTCCCAATCTTACGATCCTCTTCTTTGCTGGGGCTTGGTGTATTATTCTCGGCCTTATTTTCCGGATTTGGCATCTCTCGAACATTGATCGGGAGGTCTTTTGGATGTTGACGTTGGTTTTGGTGTGGGATTGAAGAAAGGCTACAAAAATGAAAACAATTTGAAGGGTGATGTGCTACAACTTTTGGAATCTAACCTTTGTTGGAACTTAAAACATAACCTCTGCCCCAGTTTTCTTGCTTGGAGAATTTTATTTTTTATGCTTATGTTGAGTTACGTGCGTTACGCACATTGTGCTATATTGTGCACACTATGCACATTATGCATCCTATATTTGCTATGATGCATACTATGACCGAGCCGTGAGGCGCCTACGTATCCTCTTTGAGGAATCAGGTCAAACGTAGTTCCCACGGTTTTATATTCCTTGATTTTTCTTTTCTTTCTTTTCATTTTCTTTTCCTTTTCTTTTTCTTTTTCTTTTCTTTTCCTTTCTTTTTTTTTTTTTTTTTTATATATCTTTCCCATTAGTGATTCCAAAAGAGGGGTATTGAAAGAATTTGCTCAAGGCTCAAAGGGGAAAGCGAAGGTTAAAAGTGTTTGGATAGGAGAAAGAATTGCCTCCGTCATCTCATTATTCAACAAATGCCAAATACAAACAAATAAACCAAAATTGCCATAATTTAAAGAAATTACGCATAATATCTCTTGACTGCATCTGAATTGATAGCCATGTCGACACATCCACCTTCGACATCTGTCAAACACAAGGCACCATTGGCCAAGACTCTGGTCACAATATAAGGCCCTTGCCAATTTGGGGCGAATTTGCCTTTCGCCTCGACCTGATGTGGGAGGATCTTCTTCAATACCTGCTGCCCTACTTCAAACTTCCTGGGGCGCACCTTTTTATTATACGTTCTTGCCATTCTCTTCTGGTACAGCTGACCATGGCACACTGCTGCCAATCTTTTCTCATCTATCAGGCTCAACTGTTCCAATCGAGCTTTGACCCATTCATCATCATCAATCCCGGCTTCAGCGACAATTCGGAGGGACGGAATTTCGACCTCCGCTGGTATCACGGCCTCAGTCCCATACACCAACAAATAAGGAGTTGTGCCTATGGAAGTCCGGACGGTAGTGCGGTAGCCCAACAAAGCAAAGGGCAATTTCTCGTGCCACTGTCTGGACCCTTCCACCATTTTTCGCAGTATCTTCTTGATATTCTTATTGGCTGCTTCGACTGCTCCATTTGCCTTAGGACGATATGGGGTGGAATTGCGGTGTGTAATCTTGAATTGTTGGCATACCTCTCTCATCAAGCTGCTATTAAGATTCGCACCGTTATCCGTGATGATCACTTTTGGGATCCCAAATCTGCAGATGATATGGGAGTGAATAAAGTCCACCACTGCCTTCTTGGTTACCGACTTGAAGGTTTTAGCCTCAACCCATTTGGTGAAGTAATCAATGGTCACTAGAATGAACCTGTGACCGTTGGATGCTGCTGGCTCGATGGGCCCGATGACATCCATGCCCCAGGCCACAAACGGCCAAGGTGCTGACATCGTATGTAACTCTGTTGGCGGAGAATGAATCAAATCTCCATGTATCTGGCACTGATGGCATTTCCTCACAAAAGTGATACAGTCGCGTTCCATGGTGAGCCAATAACACCCTGTTCGAAGGATCTTTCTCGCCAATACATATCCGCTCATGTGTGGTCCGCAAACTCCCGCATGTACCTCTTCCATGACCGTCATTGCTTGACTGGCATCTACGCATCTCAACAATCCCAAATCCGGGGTTCTTTTGTACAATACTCCTCCACTGAGGAAGAAACCATTCGATAAACGCCGAAGGGCTCTTTTTTGGTCTCTCGAGGCATGTTCTGGATATATCCCCATTCTGAGGTATTCCTTGATATCATGAAACCAGGGTTCGCCATCTGCTTCTTCTTCTATGGTATTGCAGTAGGCGTGCTGATCACGGACTTGGATATGCAGAGGATCAACATACATTTTGTCAGGGTGGTGCAGCATTGATGCTAAGGTGGCTAAGGCATCTGCAACCTCATTGTGAACTCTCGGGATGTGTTTGAACTTCACCGATCGAAATTGCTTGCTCAGATCATGCAAGCATTGTCGGTATGGTATGAGCTTTAGATCTCGTGTTTCCCATTCCCCCTGAATTTGATGTACCAAGAGGTCCGAGTCTCCCAAGACCAAGACGTCTTGGACATCCATGTCAGCAGCCAAGCGCAGACCCAGAATGCAAGCCTCATATTCGGCCATATTGTTAGTGCAGTAGAAGCGCAGTTGGGCCGTAACAGGATAATGTCGTCCTGTTTCAGAAATGAGTACTGCCCCTATTCCAACCCCTTTTGCGTTTGCAGCTCCATCGAAGAAAAGCTTCCAACCTGATTCCTCGGGTAATTCCAACTCATTCGTATGCATCACCTCTTCATCAGGAAAATACGTTCTTAAGGGCTCGTATTTTTCATCAACGGGATTTTCTGCCAAATGGTCTGCCAGTGCCTGGGCTTTCATGGCCGTCCTTGTCACGTAGATGATATCAAATTCTGTGAGCAGAATTTGCCATTTTGCCAACCTCCCCGTGGGCATAGGTTTCTGAAAGATATACTTCAATGGGTCCAAGCGGGATATGAGATAAGTAGTATATGAAGACAGGTAGTGCTTCAACTTCTGAGCTACCCAAGTCAGGGCGCAGCATGTTTTCTCGAGTTGAGTGTACTTGACCTCATGCACTGTGAATTTCTTGCTAAGATAGTAGATGGCCTGCTCCTTCCTCCCTGTGTCATCATGTTGCCCCAGTACACAACCAAATGAATTTTCCAAGACCGTCAGGTAAAGGATTAGGGGTTTCCCGGGCTTAGGCGGGACCAATACGGGTGGATTAGACAGATACCCTTTGATTTGGTCGAAAGCCTCCTGGCACTCTGCCGTCCAACCTACTGCAGCATCCTTTCTCAGTAGCCGAAATATGGGCTCACAAGTTGCTGTGAGTTGAGCGATGAACCTGCTGATATAATTGAGTCTACCCAGCAAGCTCATTACCTCTGTTTTGTTCCTTGGCGGTGGCAAATCTCGGATGGATTCAATTTTGGATGGGTCCAACTCAATCCCCCGTCGACTGACGATGAATCCTAGCAACTTCCCTGATGGAACCCCGAATGCGCATTTGGCCGGGTTAAGCTTGATATCATACCTCCGGAGTCTTTGGAAAAATCTCCTTAGGTCTGCTACATGGTCCTCCTGACGCCAAGATTTGATGATCACATCATCGACGTACACCTCAATTTCCTTGTGTATCATGTCATGAAACACCGCGGTCATTGCTCGCATGTACGTTGCCCCGGCGTTCTTTAACCCGAACGGCATTACCCGATAGCAGTAGGTTCCCCATGGCGTAATAAACGCTGTCTTCTCAGCATCCTCTTCGTCCATTAGGATCTGATGATAACCCGCATAGCAATCCACAAAGGATCCGATCTCGCGCCCAGCACAATTATCGATCAGGATATGAATGTTGGGTAACGGGAAATTGTCCTTGGGACTTGCTTTGTTGAGATTGCGGTAGTCGACGCACACCCTGATTTTTCCATCCTTCTTTGGGACTGGTACCACATTGGCCAGCCACTCGGGATACCGAGTGACCCGAATGACCTTAGATTGTAATTGCTTAATCACCTCTTCTTTGATCTTTACACTCATTTCTGTTTTAAATTTCCTTAGTTTTTGCTTGACCGGAGGGTATGCCGGGTCAGTGGGCAATTTGTGAACCACTAAATCGGTGCTCAATCCAGGCATATCATCATATGACCATGCAAAAACATCTTTGAATTCCCTGAGAGTTTCGATCAATTCTGCTTTGACATTCGGCTCAATGTGGATGCTAATTTTGGTCTCTTGGATGTTATCAGCGTTTCCTAGGTTCACAGCCTCAGTGTCATTTAGGTTAGGCTTGGGTTTCTCTTCAAATTGGCATAGTTCTCGATTTATTTCTTCGAAGGCTTCCCTTTCGTCACATTCGGATTCATTATCACAAACGACCTCTTGCATCATTGAGTCAGATTCAGATTGATTTATTAGACTAGGTCGAAGATCCGTTGTGCATGCCATGTCATTAGGACCAGTAAAAAGAGAACTGTTCAGAAAGAAAACAAAACCAGAAATTAAAATGGGACAAAAGAAAAGAACTTTATTAAATTTGCAGGATAAAAAGGGTTCACACTTTTACAAAACGAAAGTAAAATTGGGATTACACCCTTGGATAATCCGATCAAACAAACAAACAAACAAAACATTAATCAAAGCCTACTACCAAGACTCCCCTCGGACAGGGAGAGGAGTAATCGTCCAATTGTTGGTCTTGGCCTCAGGCCCCACAAATTGTATCTCTGCCCTGCTGGAACCCTCTCCAGCTTCCACCATACTGACATCTGCGAATAGTCTCTCAAAACTCTGATTCAGGTCTTCATTTACACCGATCAAAGGTCCTCGAATCTTTGGGATCGCTGACCCCTTGGCACTTGCTTTAACAAAAGACCTTGAGAGGCGTGGCACTGGTTTAGGCAGAAACCAGACCTTCTTCTTCATTCTTCGCGCCTCCTTCCTGTCTGCTGCGGTTGGTTTGAACCCCAACCCGAAGGTTTCCAGATTCTTAGGAAGGGAAACAGGTTGGACTATCCCTTGAAGTTCAACTCCCAGGCCTTTTCCCGGCACAAATCCGTTACCCAGCATCTCCGATACCATCATGACTGTTGCGGCAGCTACCCTAGGGTGCGGGATGATTTCTCCTTCAGAGATTTTGTTGGCCGACCCTGTATCGAGAATCTGGTAGACCCAAGGACCCTTGTCATCACTGGTCTCTATGAAAGGCACAATGATTCCGCCCATGGTGTATGTTGTATCCTCACCGTGCAACACGACCTCTTGTCTTTCCCACTCGAACTTCACTGTCTGATGTAGGGTGGAAGGCACCGCTTTAGCTGCGTGAATCCAGGGTCGTCCTAACAGCAAGTTGTAAGATACCGTGGCGTCCAATACCTGGAATTCCATGGTAAACAGGACCGGGCCAATGGTTAGTTCAAGTACAACATCCCCCACAGTGGCTGTTCCGTTTCCGTCAAACCCTCGGACACAGATGCTATTCTCCCGGATTCTTCCACGGTCAATCTTTAACTGGTCCAGGGTGGACAATGGACAAATATTGGCGCTTGAGCCGTTATCCACCAATACTCGGGTTACCGCCGAGTCTTCACATTTGACAGCTAGGTATAGAGCTTTGTTATGCTCCGTACCTTCCACCGGCAGGTCATCATCTGAGAATGTCACTCTGTTCACCTCGAAAATCTTGCTAGCAATGGTTTCCAGGTGGTTTACAGAAATCTCACTGGGTACATGAGCCTCGTTCAATATCTTTAACAGGGCCCGACGATGTTCCTCGGAATGGAGGAGTAATGACAATAGTGAGATCTGGGCAGGTGTTTTTCTCAGCTGCTCAACCACAGAATAGTCTTGTACTTTCATCTTCCTCAGGAAGTCTTCAGCCTCTTCTTCTGACACTGGCTTCTTGGTTGCCACTGGGTTGGTTTTTCTTAACTCCGCCGGAGCAAAACATCGACCTGATCGAGTCAAACCTTGCGCTTCACAACTGACTTCTTCCACCTGTTTTCCTTGGTACGTTACCACTGCTTTTTCATATTTCCAGGGCACAGCCCTGCTGTCAAGCACAGGCAGTTGGACCACCGGCTTTATGGTCACCCGTTCTCTACATACCCCTTTCAACATGACTGCCGGTGTGGGCAGGATCCCTGGTATTACCAATTTGCTTGGCTCGGGTTTGCTTGTTATGACGGACGGGTTCTTCCCCCATATTACTACCGGCTTGACACCTTCTCCCTGCGACTGTACATTTGTTCCTCCCCTGGTTAAGACTTCTTTTGGGGCAGCTTGGATCATCATCACTGTTTGTGAGGGTTTTCTTAATTCACCTCCCTCACACACCAACTCAATCATGTGAGCTTCGTGGTGCGCTGGCAGCGGGTTTTGGTTGATGTTAGGAGCCTCCGGTGTCTGGACCTCGATCTTATTGGTGTCAATAAGATCCTGTATGGCATGCCTTAACTTCCAACACTTCTCGGTATCGTGCCCGAGCATCCCTGAACAGTATTCACAACTGATTGAACGGTCCAAATTCTGAGGCGGGGGATTTGGTTCCCGAGTATGGACGGGACTAACCAAACCCAATTGTCGCAGCTTGTGGAACACAGCGGTGTAGGTTTCTCCCAGTTCGGTGAAGGTTCTTTGCTTCCGCAACCTGTCATTTCTGGCATCTGGATTTCCCCGGAAACCTGCCCCTGAAGGATTTCTATATGCCCTTGGTGGAGGGTAAGTGTTTTGTGGTGGTGCATATATGTTCTGGGGAGCCGGTGCGCGCCATTGTGGGCGAACCGGGGGCTGAGTGTATATCTGGGCTTGGTGTACGGAACAATGCGGTTCTCGAGGTGGATAGAAATTTTGTGGTGGGTTGTATGGATAGTTTGACCTGTGAGGCCTGGGTTGGTTGTAGTGTGGCCTGCCAGCCCTGGGCCAACTGCCTGCCTCGATCGTGGCAACCTCTTCTTTCTTTCTTCTTAGCGCACCTCCCGTGCCGCTTTGAATAGCCTGGGTTGTGGCCTTAAGTGCCGAATAGTTTAAGATCTTGTCCGACCTCAAACCTTCTTCTATCATGACCCCTATTTTGACCACCTCGTTGAAAGATTTTCCAACCGTTGTCACCAAGTGACCAAAGTAGGTTGGATCCAATGTCTGCAAAAAGTAGTCTACCATCTCTCCCTCTCTCATGGGAGGATCGACCCTAGCTGCTTGTTCTCTCCAGCGGAACCCGAACTCGCGAAAACTTTCCCCGGGTTTCTTCCCAGTTCTCAATAATGTGAGACGGTCGGGGACTATCTCTAGATTGTACTGGAAATGACCTGCAAAAGCCTGTGCCAGATCATCCCACGTGTACCACCTGCTGAAATCCTGCCTGGTATACCATTCCAGTGCAGATCCGCTCAGACTTTGGCCGAAGTAAGCTATCAAAAGCTCATCCTTGCCTCCTGCCCCTCTCATCTTGCTACAGAATCCCCGCAAATGTGCCATGGGATCACCGTGCCCTTCATATAAATCAAACTTGGGCATCTTGAACCCAGCCGGGAGTTGGACATCTGGGAAAGGGCACAGATCTTTGTATGCCACGCTGACTTGATTGCCCAGCCCGTGCAAGTTTCTGAAGGATTGCTCCAGGCTTTTGAACTTTCTTAACACTTCATCCTGTTCAGGGGCCTTAACAGGCTTCTCAACCTCTGCCGGTACTTCCAAATGGGGATTGTAAACCTGTGGTTCCGGTGCGTGGAATGTAGGCTCAGGGGGATAGTATTGTGTATCGTGAGCCTGAAACAATGGCTCACTGGTCGTTCGCTGCAAAGGGGCTGATGCAGGTCCCACAAAAATGGGAATGTTGGATGTTGGGAGAGGTTGGTGGGGTGGTGGAGCTTGGGAATCATGAGGGCTTCTCTCCTGATGATAGAGGGGGTTTGGGCGGCTTGTGGAAGGGCCAGAGTGAGGGTACTCCGGTACGTGTCCCAGTGTCTCAGGGCTCTTTTGTGTTTTGGCCAGGGCTAGCTGCATTGCATGCATCTCTAGTCCCATCCTTTCGATCTTTTCCATTACCTCTTTTAGCAACTGGCTCATCGGCCTTTCTTCCTCATTACTATTCTCTGAAGTAGTCATGCTTGTTGCTACCGGTCCTTTGGATCTGGTTTGGTATGAATGTGTTGCCAGAATTCTTTAACAACTAACTGTCTGGTTATCAGACAACAACAAACTTTGTTAGTGTTAGAGCTTAACAGATTTGATCATAACACATAGAGGATGCAATGCACCTAGGCAGTTAACCGTTTCTACATGCTTTGCTTCAAACCACATGCGTCATCCCGGTTTGTTCATTTGTCTCTTTTAGAGTATTCTGCGAAACCCCGCGTCTTATTTTATTTACATTTTCTTTTCTTTATTTATTAAAAGCGGTCGAATCTTATGGGGATTGCCTACGTATCACGTCCCCGCGTGAATCAGACCAGGCGTAGTTCTGCCTTAAAGTAAAAACACACAATTTTTGTGAAATCATTGAATTCATTCTCAAAGTTTTGCTATTACAAATTACATCAAGCAAGGAATAGCAATAGTACAAACTCGACGGTTTCAAACTCGGTTTAACGAAAAAGAAAACAACATATGGAAAAACAACCAAAGCCAAATAAACAGGACTTGACCAAAACTAATTCTCCAATTTAAGGGGCCGTGAGGCATCATCCGGCCTTTTTGCGGCTCTAGGTGTAAGGTCTCTTTGCAAGCTCTTCAATTCGTTCATAATCCGGCGGACGCAACCCATGATGGAAACAAGGAGGGTCTTCCGAGGTGTTCGCTCATATGCCGAGCATTTCATGTAGATGTAATGCCCTATTTCATCAATCCTTCCCCGGATGTTGTCCCTTTCTGTGAACAAATGCCTTATCTGTTGGTTCTTCAATCCCAGTGTTTGCGCATTGTTGGCAAGCTGATCCTGGAACATCTCCATTTGCCTTTCCATTCTGGTCATTGCATCGTAATAATGCCTTCTGTCGTCTTGGGCATTTCGTGTTTGCTTGAGGATCCTTTCTCGAAGAGAGGCATTCGTTTCCCTTAATGTCCCGATGCTCAGTTCATACTCCCTTATGACTTGTTGCAGGTGCTGCCTCCGAGCCATCGCACCCTTTGCCCACTTGGTTCGCAATTTTGCTGTGCTGGCCCTGGCTTTTTCCAAATCTTCCTGGCATTCCGCAACCTGATCTTTTAACCCTGCTATCAATCTTTTATCTGCCTGGCTTCTTAGCTGGCTATTAGCCTCTTTTTTCATTCTCCGGATCTGAGCTTTGAGGATCTCGCTTTCTCTGATTAACTGGTTCTTTTCTCCCTTGTGGGCAGCAGACTGTAATTGGCACTCAAACTTCATATCCTGGATTTGTTGCTTCAGTTTGCCTGCTTTGACAAGATATTCTTGCTCTTTGGCCAACCAGTCCCACTGTTCTTGTGAAGATTTGGCAAATTCTTGCAGGTGAGGTCTTTTGGTCGGTCTTCCAGGTGATGTCTCCCTTTTGTACCAGGCTTGATACCCGGGCGAAACTTCCCCTTTTGCCCGATTCATTACACAAGTATTTGCTTCTAAGTATTGACATTGGCTCCAAATTTGACGAACCCTTGCTTCAGGAAACTGGCCGTCGGGACTGATCTCGATTACCTGGATGCTCAAATCCTCGTCTTTCGGCACTATCTGATACCTCCCAAGTTGCCTTAAAACCCGATGCGGCGCGTATGGTTGAATGCTCTTAAGTCCCATTAAAAGAAAATGGGGCCTGGCTGCTGGCATGTATATGACTTCGTCGATCGGTAACCATCCTAGCGCCCACTGTATTTGACTGGCGTTGAGGGTTTGGAAATATGAGGTCCATGCTACAACTCCTTCTGGTAGGTAGGTTTCATCAACTCTGGTATAGAACTCCTCTATGCAGGTCTTTCCAGCGGATCCATGGCTCAGAAACTGGGCTCGGTGACATAGGTGTTCGATCATCCACATTTGCAACAACAAATTGCAACCCTCGAAAAAGCTTCCTCCGGCTTTGCAAGAAGTGAGTGCCCGGAATATATCAGATACTATCATGGGCGCCAACGTACTATCACTCTGTGTGAGCAACGTACTGACGACCCCTGCTATCTTTATGTCAATATTCCCATCTTTTCTTGGGAATATTAGTAGTCCTAAGAAAGTTATCATGAAAGCAATTCGTCTATGTTCTTCCCACTTCTGGCGATTACCTTTGCTGCACAACTGGTTTTCTGGCTTGTCGAATCCTCCTATGTGACCATATCTTTGATATATGAAACTCGTGCTGCAAAAACCTTTTGCCAAGTCAGGGTTATGAACTGTTCTGACTATCTTTAAGGAGTCCAGGAACCGGTGTACTGCTACAGCTCTTGGAGCAATCAGATATTTGTGCCTCAAAGGAGTCTCAGTGCTGCCGATATACCCTGCTATTTCTTCTAAAGTTGGGGTAAGTTCGAAATCTGAGAAGCGGAAGACATTGTGCGCAGGATCCCAGTGGGGGACTAGTGCCCTTATGATATCTCCTCGTGGCCTGATATCCAACAAACTCGTGAGGCCTTTCAGATACTTCTTGATTTCGTCATGCCCCTCTTTGCCCAAATCATTCCACCAGAGCCGCAATTGGAGGGGAATTTTATTCATGATTGAAAAGGGTTCATTCGGAATCGTGCTCATTCTGCACATTTATTAACAAGATTTTAACAAACGACACTTATCCTGCTAAAAACAAAAATATATGCGATTTTTTGTGAATTTTGAATTTTCATATATATATATATAAAACTTTCTAAAGAAGTCAATAACGGAAAATATTTTGGATTTTTTTTTTTTTTTTTCGAAAAACTGGGAGCCTGAAAGGACTTTTCTAGACCTTTAACAAGATAAATACTTTTGCCATAAATAAAGATATATACATTTTGAAATAAAGCAAAACTTTTGAATTTTTCATATATATATATATATATATACATATATTTGTAACAAATAATAAAAGTAAAGACCACACAAGACTTTTTTTTTTATTTTTTATTATATAAAAAAAATTTTAAAATAAGATTTTTTTTTATTTTTATGACAAGACAACTCTATATTTCTATTGATATATTTTTTATTATGAAAGGCAGAACAACGACTTTTCAAAATTTTGGCAGAGTTTTGACAGTATTTGTTTTTTTTTTCAACAATAAACAATCAATTCCTAACCGTTATTTCCCTTTTTTTTTTCACAATATTCCAAATATTCAAACACCGGTCAGCATGCGGGCATGAGACAAATAAATGCACGGAAAACAGTGGGATGCACCAGAATGGTCTTTTCATATCAGGTTGCTAGTCCTAGACGGACCCAACCCCTGTGTTGAGTCCCCTAAGTCATATGCAACGTGATGCAAATAAGCGTTCCTACTAGGGATCCGGCATGAAGTCACGTTATTCTATGTTCAAAACCTGGGTCGGTGTTCTAGACAGTGTACCCGAGCGGACAACTCGAGTTGAGGAAGGAGCTCCTTTCCGGGAACCAAAAGGCCAGCCGGCTTAGAAACTTTCCGAACCTCTTTTATTTAGGGTATGACACTAACAGAATAAGGAGTCTCAACCAGTGAGCACATCCCCGGAGGTGAGAAGAGAAAGGTTTCGGCACAGTTTATATACAGTTCAAATAATATCAAAGCGGTAACAGCAACATTTAGCACATTAGTCTCAAAAACATGTAATAATCAGATAATAAATAAAGCCAAATAATAACAATTATTCTAAGCTCGACTTCTTAACCCTGAACTATTGGTTCTGGGTTTTATGTCCCCAGCAGAGTCGCCAGAGCTGTCACACCTCCTTTTTACGCACCCGCGAGGGCGCAAGGGAGTTTTTCCAATTAAAGGACAATCGGAACGGGATTAGTTTATTTATTTCAGAGTCGCCACTTGGGAGATTTAGGGTGTCCCAAGTCACCAATTTTAATCCCGAATCGAGGAAAATAATGACTCTATATTACAGTCTGCGTACCAGAAATCTGGATAAGGAATTCTGTTAACCCGGGAGAAGGTGTTAGGCATTCCCGAGTTCCGTGGTTCTAGCACGGTCGCTCAACTGTTATATTCGGCTTATTTATCTGATTTTTAATACAATTATGAACCTATGTGCCAATTTTATCTTTTATCCGCTTTTATCGTTCACCGTTATTTTTATAGGACTTGCAACGTCGTGAAAACATATCTCGAACCACGCTACATCAATGCACCCGTGGTTATTGATATATCTCGACTCGGCTGAGATTTGGATTTGGGTCACATAAATGTGCACCCGAATTAAGAAAAATAAATTATTTAAGACGCGCCTAAAGCAACTAACGTATGGTTGTTTTGGGGAGGGCCGTAACATTCGCTAAATGACCTATCCCGAATTCTAAGTGTTTTAATATATATACAGTTGGAGGGCCCCGTGGCTGTGTACATTTTTCATTTTTTGACGAGGCTCGTCTCGTTCTACTTTTAAAAGGAATTAGCGACGTCATGGATATGCCTCTCGGATCACGTCACAATCAATGTACCCGTGATTAGAAATACATTTCGAATCCGTCGAGATTTGGATTTGGGTCACATAAATGTGCACCCGAGTTTTAAGAAGGCAAGGCTTATTAAAGCGCATCCTAAAGAGACTAACGTATTGTTATTTTAGGAGGGTTGTGAGATTTGCTAAACAACCCGTCCCGGGAACTAAATGCTTCAATAATATACATTTAACAAGGGCCCCGCATTTGCACGTTGTGTTTATTTTTATCGAGGCTCATCTCGTTCTTATTTTAAAAGGTTATCCTATAGCAACTACGTTTCTTATCGCGTTTGTCCTTATCAATTGAAAACAGTATATAGTCCTAATTAATTAAATGCTTGCAAGCTATTTGTAATGACATTCAGAAAAGCTAAAAAAAAAAAATTTCAGAAATGGGGCTGTATATGCAATCAGCCGAACAAACAATTCTGGGCCCAAATCCAGCCCATGCGCGATGGACCAGACCTGGGCCTTCGCCTGTTCTACGCGGGCCTACTTAGTTTGCTTCGATTTGGGCTCGACCTTCATGAGGTCGAGGCCCTGAACTGATTCTTTATTTTGTGAAATGAGTTTATCAGTTTATGGGACAATATGGCAGAAGGAGAAAGAACTTTAACTAAAATGGATAGCTTTCCTATTTGGCCTACATTAGAGAATATACTATACCATCAGACTAAGTTTGAAATACAACTTATTACACTGGGCGTATTCTCACTTAGCAGTATACATACAAAGCTAGCATTCGTTAACCTACATTGATATACTTAGTATGTAGGCTGTTTCTATTGTCCAAACAAAATGACAATCATTATACAATACATGATGTCTAATGTAACAATTTATGCATAAAAGTCACTCTTCAGGTCTTTTCTTTTGTATTCATGCTCAACTTTCCAATTACATTTGACAGAGTATTAGTCATGTACCTGGTATAGAGAACGAAAAGAAGAAAAGAATGATCAGTTGGGCAGTATGCCACAAACACAGCAGCAGCAGATACACAGCAACAGCACAGCAACAAACCAAACCAAATGTTTTCCACAAACCTCAGACGACCAACAATATTTCCCAGAACAAAGAGGACCAACAAATAGTCGAGTACCAAACCAATGAACCCAGAAAAGAAGGATGAAACAAACAGCAACAACAGAGTATTCAATGCAGCAACACTACCAATTGAATAACCAGAAACAGCTCAACCAATGCAAACCAAGAACTTGGCCAAGACAGCTTGACCAATATGCACTCTTAAACAACTTTCAGGCAGTGTTTGGTTGTAGTGTTTATTGGAAACTAACTTGTGTTTTTTTAGTTTTCTTTGAACTCACTAGACCTCTCTTTGGACTAAAAATTTTACAGCCCTTTTTTTCTCTCTGAAAGCTAAAAGTCCAGCCTCAGACCCATAAACTTCAGCCCCTGTTTTAGTTGTCCAATGGCCTATTTATAGGCCAAATGCACCATTACAGCTGAGCTGCCCTGCCTGCCAATTGGCAGAATGCCCATACCCTTTAAGCCCATCCTAAGCATGCTTGGTGTCAGCTACCTTTATTCCCCACGCCTGGTTTTTGTTTAATCCAGAATTATGGGCTCATTTGTTTATTCATTTTGAGCCCCCATACCCTTGTGTCTTGTTCCCCATTGGTATTAGTTTAATCCTAAGTTAGTACCCTACTTGTCAGCTCACTTAAACTAATTACTTCTGTTCTTTTTAGCACCCCAGATTACCCCTGTCAACCTTGATTATTACTGCCCCTGCCTATTGCAGCATTAGGGCATTTTTTGCACTGATGAAAGCTCGAGCTCAGGACTGCCTAGACTGAACCCTTTTAGTCATTTTTATAATGCCAACAGACCATTTCAAACATTACTAGGTCATCCAGCCAGTGTCCGAGTTTAATTAGTTATGTGACAATCCTAACTCCTTCGATTCATTAGTTATAGAAAACTAATCGACGACATTTATCGAGTCGACTATACTAATTATAGCAGGTAATAATCGATCGCTCACATAAACAATACGTTTAGGGACCTAAAGGGCATCAGACAATTCTATGTTCAATAACTGGGGACCTATATAAGTTTATTCATTTGACGACCAATCTAATCGAACAGGTTCATCACAGAGTACATTCAGAATACAAATAGAAGACAAACGACCAAATAAAAGGTCTTTAACAGAGATGAAAGAAATCTGGATGAAAAATAACAAAATAACAAACAAACACAAAGAGATATGCTGACAACTTATTTGGAAATAAAACAAAAGAACGGAAAACTTACCAAAACGTTTAAACCAAACAGACCCAAATCAAACTCGACTTCGAACTTTTGAGGCCGAACAAACTTTAGTCAGGGTGTTCTCACATGAGAACACCTTGACTAAGGTCTATTAGACCTCAAACCTATGTCAAAACTGGCCGGGTTCCTCAGGTGCATGTGTTTCCAGTTCTGGATTTCCAGATCTGGATTTTTAGGAGTTGTGGGTAGATTCGGACCAAACCAAGTTTGGTTTGGTCACTAGGAAGGTCAGGGGGTGTCTGGTATGAAGATGGGGTGGTTTGGTGTAGATCGAGTTTTGTCTCGAATCTTCAAATCCAGATTCGAGACGATAGGAGATGATTCGAGGTTCGTGGTTAGTGGATTCGTGTTCAGGGGAGTGAGGGGGTCTTAGGGTGTTCAGGAGGTGGTCACCGGCGTTCGTGCCGCCGGCTTTAATGGCGAAGGAGACTAGGGCGGCTGCTAGGGTTTGGGGGTTTCAGGGTTCAGGGAAGGAGACGAGTGAGGGGTGGGGTTCGGATAGGGGGCGTGGGGTGTAAGGGAAGGTTTATATATGGTGAGGTTGATCGGATCTGAGCCGTTAGATCAGATGATCTCAACGGCTTAGATCTGATGTTGAGAAATGGGACGGGGTCGTTTGGTAATTAAACGAGGTCGTTTGGTTTAAGTGGGGGATTGGATCGGATTGGTTATTGGGTCGGGTTTGAACACGGGTTGCTGAAAATGATCCTGGACCGTTGGATTGGATTGATTGGAACGGCTGAGATGGATTGGCCTGAAACGGTGTCGTTTCAGGAGGTGTCTGGGCAACCGGATTTGGACTGGGCCTGCGTGCTGGTTGGGCCAGTTATTTTGTTTAATTTTTGGCCCAAAACCGATTTCCTTCTCTTTTGTTTTTCTAATTTCATTTTTTTCTTTTAAAACAAAAATAAAAATAATAAATAACAAAATAACGAAATTAAAACTAAACAACAATGCAACATTTTAACACAATTATCACAAAAATTATTTAAGTAAGTTAACTAAAAGCCTAGAACGAGCGATGCACACATATATATATATATATTTTGAATTTTCTTTTACTGACCGAATTATGGTTTAATCATCCTAACATGCATATTTTGTATTTTTGTTTGTTAATGAAAAAATGGACAGACTCACAAACGATTAACAAAACATGTCACGGAAAGACCGAAAAATTGTACAGCGAAGCCCTTTGCCGCTATTTTTATTTTCTTTTGGAGCGATTGTCCGTGAAGCAAAAATCACGTGCTTACAGCCCCCGCATCACATAAGCCCCCTTGGGCACATACATCTGGGTTATTTTGTTCAGCTCGAATCTCCTGGGAGGATTCAATGTCATCTGCTTTTCTTTACGGCCTTGAGGGACGTAGAGAACAACATCTTTGGGAGGCGTTGCCCCGGTCTCAACTTCAATTTTCTTCTCTGACTTTGGAGGGGTGGTTTCTTTCTTTTTCTCCCCTTTATCTTGCTTCGGGGCAGCTTTTGGTTTCTTTTCTTCATCAGCAATGGAAATGATGGCCTTCAATGCTGGGTCAAATTCCTTATCCTCACAAATCATTCCAATTACCGGCCCGTTATTGTGGGCTGGCAGTGGGTTGTTGGTCACATTGGGAACATCTTCATCTCTCAGCACTATCTTCCTTTGTTCTATCAAGTTCTCCACGGCTCTCTTCAGAGTCTAGCAATCATCCGTGTCATGCCCTTCTGCCCCTGAGTGATAAGCGCATCAGGTACCGGCTCTATAAGTGAGTGATGTTGGTTTTTTCCTGGTTTGAGGAACAGGCTGTAGCAGACCCATTTGAACAAGCTTTGGCAACAGGCTGGAGTAGGTTTCGCCAATTGGTGTGAAATTTGGCCTCTTGGGCGGTTCATGAGGGTAGAAATTATTTTGTGGAGGACGGGGATTGTAGTGGGTTTGGTAAGGAGGTTGGTTTCTAGTAAATGGAGCTTGATTTCTGTTGGCTTGTTGTTGTGGCCGGACATAAGGCTGAGCATTCATGACCGAGTATGGCTGAGGAGTATAGGCCAAGTCTTGGGGAGGGTAATAGTGCTGCGGGGTCCTTTCTGAGAAAAAAGGATCTGGGAGTACAGTTTCTCCTTGCACCCGACACTGTCATGGATGTTTCTTCCTTTTTCTTTCCCTTTGATATTCCTCTAGACCCACCCTGAATGGCTTGGGAGGTAGCTCTGATAGCGGATTGGCTTAGAATTCGACCCGTTTTCAGCCCATTTTCAACCATTTCGCCAATCTTGATAGCTTCAGCGAACGGTTTACCCATTGCGGACATCATATTTTGGAAGTAGTCAGCTTCTTGAGCTTGAAGGAAAACTGTGACCATTTCAACCTCATCCATCGGAGGCTTTACCCTGGATGCCTGCTCACGCTATTTAACTGCGTACTCTCGGAAGCTTTCTGAGGATTTCTTTTTCAAGTTTGTCAATGAGTTCCTATCTGGAGCAATATCAATGTTGTACTGGAACTGCCTAACGAAATCTCTAGCAAGATCATCCCAGATGTACCAGCGGGATATATCCTAGTCCATGTACCACTCAGATGCGATGCCAACCAGACTTTCTCCGAAATAGGCCGTGAGTAGTTCTTCCTTTCCACCGGCTCCTCGTAGCTGATTGCAATATCTCTTGAGATGAGCAATAGGATCACCATGCCCATCGTACTTCTCAAATTTTGGGGTTTTGAATCCCAATGGTAGGTGCACATGAGGGAACATGCATAAGTCGGCATAGGATACACTTTTCTGTCCACTCAAGCCTTGTATGCTTTTGAGACTCTGTTCCATACTCCTCATCTTCCTCACAATCTCTTCTTGCTCAGGAGTTTTGGTGGTCTTTTCTTGCCCCGCAGTGAACTCAAATTGGGGTGGTTGAGGGTAAGTATAAGTAGGAAACTGAGGAGGTTCCACTGGGAAAGATGGTGCTTGAAATGTGAAGGAAGATGAATCAAAGTTAGGCCTGGGTAAAGCAGGTTGTGCCGTAGCTGAACAAGGTGGCGCGGTGAATATGTTTGAAGCCGCACTTGAAGCTAACACCTGGGGGCGAGACTCAGAAGGTGTTCCAGCAAAGTGGGCTAAAATGATAGGATATCCCAGTGGGGTATTTGGATAACATATGGGGATATTGGAGGTCGCACTTGCCCTGGGAAAAAGCTCAGGGAATCCAGGGATCGCACTTGGCGATTCTTTTCCATTGGCCCAGGCGTCCCACATTTCCATCATGCGGAGACATAGAATTCTATTTTCCTCAGCCGTTGCTGACTCAGAAGTTGGGATGGCCGAGATCGGACTATCATCTGGAATAGGAACTGTTGGCAGAGGAATTTTCGAAGACATTTCAACGCTTCCTTTTGACCTTGTGAAGAATGGATGTGAAGCCAGACTACCACAAAACCAACCACCTTACTATAGAACATTTACAATAGTAGACAACAAACCAGTTAGTTTGAAGCAATTAACACATAGGAAATCGCACGTTGGAGTGTGATGCACCTATACAGTTAAATGTGTTTCTACATGTTTCGCAACGGCTTCATGTTTCATCCCGGCTCTGCTTATTTTCCCAATTTTCATTTTCTTTCCACTTTTGGTTTTTGTACTTCTCCTCTTATTCCCATTTTCCACTCTTTTCTTTCCTCTCTTTCCTTGCCCTTTTTTCGTTTTTCTTTGGCTCTCTTTTTCACATCCCTCTCTTATTTGAGTTATTTACAAAAATCGTGACCGGATCCGATGAGGATTGCCTACGTATCACGATGCCACGTGAATCAGATCATTACGTAGTTCAAGAAAAACAAGTGCGAAAAATAAAGAAACAATTTTTTGGGAATTTTCAAATTTTCATTAATAAAACTCCTAAACTTTCTATTACAAAAGACTTCAAAGTACTCATTTTCTTGGAATTTTAAAACTTCCAACAGACTAAAAAATAATTTCCAAAATACAGACTCAATAAGTGAAAAATCATGAATACATCAATGCTTCGACTCCTGGGGCCCGTGGGACATCATTCGGTCTCACGGGCCTACGTGCGAGATCCCCTTGAAGCCGCTCCAAATCACTCATTATCTGGCGGACAAATGTCATTACAGCAGCGAAGAAAGTGGTCTGAGTCATATCCTCACATGCGTGGCATTTCATGACGATGTAGTCGGCAATGGCTCTAACCCTCTCTCGGACAATACCCTTTTCCTGAAGTAAACGCCCGATTTGCTGATTCCGGGCTTCCAACACTTGAGTGTCATGATGATTTTGATTCCGCAATTGTTGCATATCTTCGTCCATTTGGGCCATCAAAGCATAACAATGTTCCCTATCGGCTTTAAAATTCCTGGCCTGTTTATCCGCCTCATTTTCAAGGGTGATTAGCTTTCTCTTTAAATTGGCGATTGGTCCCTCATATTTTCTTTTCATTTGTCACACAAACTCTGCCCGCCCTTCTGCATTCTCTGCCAATTGTGCTCGGACTTTTGCTAGACTAGCCTCAGATTTTTCTAGGTCATCTTGACACTCAAGTACTTTCTTTCTCAGACCGCTTATAAGCCTTTCATCTGCCCGGCTTCTTTCTGGGTTTCTAGCAGCTATTCTCATTTTATGGATTTGAGCTTTGAGAGCTTCGTTTTCCTGAGTTAGCTTTTTCTTTTCCCCTTCATCTTCGGCAGCTTGGATACTGTGGCCAAATTTGAGGTCCCTGATTTGTCCCTCTAATTTACTTATCTTAGCCCTATAGCTTTCTTCTTTTGCCAACCAGCCCCACTGCTCATGCGAGTCGTTAGTGAATTGTTGGACATGAGATCTCTTAGCAGGTATCTCGGGCTCTCGAGGAATTTGAAATCTTTTGCCAAACCAAACCATATAATTGGGGTCCACCTCACCTTTAGCTAGATCCCGCACCATAGTCTTGGGTTCGAGAAATCTGCACTCATTCCAAACTTGGCGAACTCTTCCTTCTGGAAATACAGCCTTTGGGCCCAATTCGATGACATGTACACTCAAATCTTCGTCATGGGGGACGGTTTGAAATCTTCCTAGTTGGCGCAAAACCCTGTGAGGAGTATATGGTTGGATGCTCCGGATGCCCATTAGGAGAAAGTAGCACACTTTAGCTGACATGTATATGACTTCGGTGGCAGGGAGCCATCCGAACGTCCACTCAATTTTATCCGAAGTTAAAGAACTCAAGTGGGCAAACCAAGCTTCGGTACCCTCTGGAAATTCAACCCCCGCCACTCGGCTTTCAAATTCTTCGATGCAATCCAAACCGGTCATGTCGTAGTTCATATTCCCGACATGGTGGCAGAGATGTTCCAGTATCCACAATTGTAGTAGTAAGTTGCAGCCTTAGAAGAATTTTCCCCCTTATCGACAGATGGTCAAGCTCGGTAAATCTCAGATAAGATCAGGGGAACTAATGTGCCATTAACTTTCTTGATTGCGACATCAACCATTCCCACGAGGCCCAATTCTATGTTGCCGTCTTTTCGCGGACATATTATAACACCCAAGAATGCTACTATAAAAACCAAACCCCGCCTTGCCTCCCATTTATCTTTATTTCCGGAATGGGTCAGACCAGTATTCGTTGCTTCGAAACCTTGGGGATTGCCATAGCGTTGGTACAGGAACTGGAAAGTGCAAAACCCTCCAGATAAATTCCCATCCTGAATATCCCGGCTAATACTCAACATATCCAGAAACTTGTGAGGAGATACTGGTCTCGGTGACACCGGGTACCGACTTCTAAGGTTTCCGCTAAGTCCGGCGTAACCCGCAATTTCCTCTAGCGTGGGTGTGAGCTCAAAATCAGAAAAGCGAAACACATTGCGATTCGGATCCCAAAAAGGTATCAAGGCTTCAATCACGTCCAATCTTGGCTTGATGTTAAAAAGTCCGACAAGACCACCCAAAACTTTTATCACAGCTCCTCGGCTACCTTTTCCTAGGTCATTCCACCACATGTGGAGCTGTAAGGGGATCTCTTCAAGAGCTGCGAAGAGTTCGTTTTCATCTGTGCTCATCCTGCACATTTATTAGGGTGATTTAATTTAAAATGTTATGACTCATTTTGACTCAAGAAAAGGTTATCACTATTTTTTTTTTAAAATTTTCATAAAAGTTCCGGCTTTGCAAATACGGCCTTTCAGCACTTCGGGGAAGAAGATTTTAAGGTTGTGTTTGCTAAACGGCCAAAACCTTAAAAAAAACTACTAAAGGTGGTTGTTCTTGCAAAAACGGCCTTCCGGCGCCCTTTTGGGGATATTCAACTATTTTAGACAAGAATGACATCACCTTCTTATTTACAATCAAAACAAAATTTTTTGTTCTTTTTGGGCTATTTTTACAAAAATGAAGTTGGACCCGATGGGGGTTGCCTACGTATCCCACATCCGGTGAGAATCAAACTAGCGTAGCTCGGGAAGACCAAAAGTAAAGTAAATAAACTAACTCTTTTTTTTTTTGGAATATTTTAATTTCCGCAAGAAAGACTTATAAAGAAGAAAGAAAATATTTTTGATTTCAATTTTTTTTTTTTTGGGAATTTCGAAAGAAGAAAGATTTTTTTTTTAATTTAGACTTTTACTGTTTTTTTTTTTTGGAATTTCGATAGAAAAAAAAAACTTCTAAAGAAGAAAGGAAAATATTTTTGGAATTTTATTTTGAATTTATGAAAGAAATGCTTCTAAAAAAATGAAATATTTTTGAATTTTGAATTTTCTTTTCAATTTTGAAAGAAGAATGAAAATATTTTTGGATTTTTTTTTTGAAAATTATAGGCCGGAACCAATGAGGTTTGCCTACGTATCTCACATCCGGTGAGAATCAGACCCGCGTAGTTCGCCAGTTTTGATAGATCATGGCAGTTGAAAACTTTGGCTCATTTGGAGATTACTTCTTCTTCTTTTTTCCAGAATTTTGGAAGAGTTTCAGAATTTTCTAAATACCTACCTCTCACTCCTATATTATTATTATTATTATTTTTTTGATTTTTTTTTTATTTTCTTCCTCTGTTCTAGAAGTCGGTCAACATGCAAGCCGAAACAAACAGATGCGCAAGTAGCACGTAAGATGCATCAGGATGGCCTTTTTCATTTGGGTACACTTGTCCTAGACAGACCCAACCCCTGTGTTGAGTCTCCAAGGTCAAATGCACATGATGCAAACAAACGTTCCTACTAGGGATCCGACATGAGGCTTGTTATACTAGGTTTAAAAACCTGGGTTTATTGTTCTAGACCTGGCTTACCCGAGCGGACAGCTCGAGCCGAGGGGGGCAGCGTACCGGGAATACAGAAGCTTCACTGGCTTTGCAACTTGTCCGACCCTCGTTCTAAAATTGGGATGAGACTCTAACAGAAAAGAAGTCACACGAAGTGCACACTTCCCAGATGATTTAGAAGACTCAGAGAGAGGAGGGTTTCGTAGCAATTTATATACAGTCCAAACAATATCAAAGCGGTAAAAGCGGCATTTAGCACATTAGGCTCAACATGTAAAAATTAGATAAAACAAGCCAACTATAACAATTATTCTAAGCTCGAATTCTTGAACCCTGAACCGAAGTTCTGGGTTTGGATCCCCAGCAGAGTCGTCAGAGCTGTCACACCTCCTTTTTACACACCTGAAGGTATATAAGGGAGTTTTTCCAATTTAAGTGACATTATTCGAAATGGGATTAATTATTCAATTCAGAGTCTCCACTTGGGATAGTTTATTTGGTGTCCCAAGTCATCGATTTATTTTAAATCCCAAATCGAGGAAATTTCGACTTTCCTGTTGAAGTCTGCGAACCAGAAATTCTGAGTAGGGAATTTTGTTAACCCGGGAGAAGGTGTTAGGCATTCCCGGATTCCGTAGTTCTAGCACGGTCGCTTAAACTATTACAATTGGCCTATTATCTGATTTTTAAAACATGTTTCAACCTATGGTATATTTTTAACTTATTAGCCGCTTTTAATGAATTTTTTTTTTGGAAAAATCAACGTCATATAAAACACGTATTGAACTACGTCACATGAAATGCACCCGCGGTCCACGACACATTTTATCTAACGTTGTTGAGATTTGGATTTGGGTCACATAAAATGCACACCCGAGTTTAGGAAATTATTATTTTTTTAAAATAGCGCGCCTAAAGCAGCTACGCACTTTCAAGTTTGCGAGGGCCATGGAAAATTCAACTAAATGGCACGCCTCGATTTCTAAGGATTAAAATTAATTAAATGAGGGCCATGAGTTTTGAGATTTTATTTGGCATGGCGCGCCTAGATTATTCTAAAAGGATTGTATTCAATTTAAAGCAAACTACAAATATTCATGATTATGTTTCTTCCTAAAACTACTTTGAGATTATTGCAAGGTCATGATTTATGAATATGGAATTATTATTGAAGAAATATATGATTTGAGTTATTATGGACCTAATCACCCATGTCGGTATCAAATTTGCTATTGACTTAACATCCTTTAATTTGGATCCAAGCTATTACATCGTTCTCTCTCCATTTTGAATACATTTTCCTATCTTTCCCTATGAACTACAATCTCATTGAAGAAACTCATTCTGTCTTTCACGAATTCTATTTCTTGATGCTCTTCCTTCATTTTTTTTGTTCATATCTTTCAAGTTGGTAGATAACCAAAATATAATATACAAATCAAAAGGAAATACGGTGAAAGAAAAATAATGGAAACATTGGTTAAGAAAAGAATGAACCTTTTATAGATGAAGATCTTATTCAATACATATGGAGCAAACAACCATCAAATTTAATGTGCAAATGAACCACAATCAGAGGCAACAAGCGGAAACCTTTCGAACCGAACTCGATTTCGACCTCTTCGGGCTAGTATTTTGGGCTATCTTTTAAATTGAGTTTGAAACTTTTGGATTTGATTTTTGGTGCGATTTAGCTCCTGTTTTTGAGGTATTTTTTTTAAACAAGGTAATGAATGACTATATGTTTTTTTTTGTTGAAAGAAATAGGTAGAAAGAATAAAACTAGTAGAAATTCTCTTTAGCATAGAAGAAAAAAAATTATTTTCTCTCAATATTCTTCTCTCTTCTCTTCTCTTCTCTTCTTTTCTTCAAATATTTATCTTCTATTTATAGGAGAATTTTCAAAAAAAATCAAATTTTTTTTTAAATTTTTTTATTTTTTTATGTAAAAGAAATCCCACTTACATTTTGCTTTTCTTTTTTTATAAAAAGAATTACCACCTTTCTTTACTTTTATTTTTTAAATTCCAACTTTAATTACTTTTATCTTATTTAAAATCCCACTTTTTTTTTACTTTTTTAAAAGAGAATTCCACTTATTTTACTTTTCTTAAAAAAACAATCCAATTTCTTTTACTTTTCTTTAAAAAATTCTACTTTATTTTAATTTAATTTTTTTTAAATTTTCAGCTACCTTTATATTATTTTTTAATTGCAACTTTTCTAAAATTTTGTATTTTTAACCTATAATAAAAAGAATAAAAAGCTAAAAATTTGTATGTTAAAACCCCCTAAAATATTTATGTAGAAGAAGTGACAAAAAAATTAAATATTGTCAAAAATTAGGTGCTCACAGCTGCCCCTCTTTGCTTGGAAACATGAAAAGTTTTCAAGCAAAGATAAGGTGAGCCATGTGACTAATTTTTGAACATATGTTTATTCAAAAGAGAAGAAATAAGGATAAGAGAAAAGAGAAAGGGTGCAACCGAGTTTTGGTTTTGGACAGCCTACATATCCCGGGTTATAAGGGAATCAGGTCGCGTGTAGTTTAAGAAAAATGATGGAATGATGAGTTGAGGAGTCGAGTGAGGTTCCGGCGAGACTCCGGTCCGCGATCCTGTTATTATATAAAAAATCAAAGAGAAACTAAACAAGCCTATCAGCTATGAGTTACAAGATTCCTATTTATGAGTCTTGTGAAACTTGTCCTTGATCTTGACTGGTTCTTCCTGCAGACTCTGATCTGAATCTTGATGCTCGTTAGCTGCAACTGCTAGTTCATTCTTCTTCAGCTTTTCGGATCAAGGCGGGACATGCGAAGCTTGTGACTTCAATCATATCTTGAACAGTCCACATCTTTCTCCACATCAACACTTTGAGTTCATTTCTTTTTGCTCCTTTTCTTCTTTTCTTTATTTTGGATTGAGACTCATTCTTTTGGTTGTCTCAGACCTGGTGCCTCAAGGACAAACCTGCCCAGACACCAAAACAAACAAACGAACGAAATGTTTCTGCCCCAGTTTTCACTAGGAAAATTTCGTAAATTATTTGTAACTAAAATCTAAACTTTTTTTGTTTTATTTTGAAAACGGTAAAATAAGGATTGTGTGTCTTTAGGAGAAAGAGATTAGGGAATGGAGCCCTATATCTAAAATAACCTCGACTAGGGAGTGGATACCCTATGTTGGCAAAAAGGCGACTAGGGAATGGAGATCCTATGTCTAAAAGCTCAACTCAGGGATTGGAGCCCTAATGTTGGAAAAGAAAGGCGACTAGGGAATGGAGGCCCTATGTCTAAAATCTCAACTAGGGATTGAAGCCCTAAAGTTGGCAAAAGGCGACTAGGGAATGGAGGCCCTATGTCTAAAAAACTCAACTCAGGGATTGGAGCCCTAATGTTGACAAAAGGCGACTAGGGAATGGAGGCCCTATGTCTAAAAATCTCAACTTAGGGATTGGAGCCCTAATGTCGGTAAAAAGGCGACTAGGGAATGGAGGCCCTATGTCTAAAATCTCAACTTAGGGATTGGAGCACTAATGTTGGCAAAAAATGCGACTAGGGAATGGAGGCCCTATGTCTAAAAATCTCAACTCAGGGATTGGAGCCCTAATGTTCGTAAAAGACGACTAGGGAATGGAGACCCTATGTCTAAAAATCTCAACTCAGGGATTGAATCCCTAATGTTGGCAATAAAGACGACTAGGGAATGGAGGCCCTATGTCTAAAATCTCAACTTAGGGATTGGAGCCCTGACGTTGGCAAAAGGCGACTAGGGGATGGAGGCCATATGTCTAAAAAATCTCAACTTAGGGATTGGAGCCCTAATGTTGGCAAAAGGTGACTAGGTAATGGAGACCCTATGTCTAAAAAATCTCAACTCAGGGATTGGAGCCCTAATGTTGGCAAAAGGCGACTAGAGAATGGAGGCCCTATGTCTAAAAATCTCAACTCAGGGATTGGAGCCCTAATGTTGGCAAAATGCGACTAGGGAACAGAGACCCTATGTCTAAAAATCTCAACTCAGGGATTGGAGCCCTAATGTTGGCAAAATGCGACTAGGGAACGGATGCCCTATGTCAAAAAATCTCAACTCAGGGATTGGAGCCCTAATGTTGGCGAAATGCGACTAGGGAACGAAGGCCCTATGTCTAAAATCTCAACTCAGGGATTGGAGCTTTAATATTGGCAAAAAGGTAAAAGATTGATTTTGGGGCTTCTAAACTACCTTTTTTTTAATTTTCTTCTTATCTATTTTCTTTAAATTCATTTTTAGTAAAAAAAATGCATGAAAGAATTTGGAGGAGACTTCCCTTTTGGGTTGATTATTGTTGCTAAGCTATTTCTAGCGCTTGCACATTTCGTTTTCCATTTTGGTTACACCTGCTTCTTGCATTGTTGCTTTGGATTGCACCTGTTTCAATTTTCAAACAAAGAACAATTGTTAGTTTGAAACGGTGGTCGGTTTTGTGGCCTTCATTGTTTTTGATCACTTGATCTCGGCCCAACTCTTTTGGCGAGAACCTCTGTTGCTTGCTGGGTTTTCTTAAAGATTGGTCTCTCTCCTAAAACCGAGGAACTCAACTTTTCAAAAATTATCATGACGGCTCACCCGTATAGGGCTTTGGCCCTTTCATTTTAATCTTCTTCTAGGGGCTTTTGACTTTGGATTTCTTTTCATTTTCAATAACTCTGATTTCAGAGTATCGGCTATCATGGCCAGTTGGGATCGACTTGATGCACCCACTTAGGCTGGGTACTTTTCTTTGGACTTGGCTTTTATTAAACAAAACCCTGTAAAACCAATCTTGCCACCTTTTCTTTGTATTAGTTTCGGAACAGAGTTAGACCGAAAAATATTCAAGGAAAAGTAAAGAAAGGACAAAAAAAATGAATTTAAGGAGAAGCGTCCCTTTTGGGGGAAAGAAGGACTTATCTGGGGTGCATGCGGACTTCAATAGACATCACATGCTTCTTGGACTGGATACCCGATATGCACAACTATCCAACTCATTGTGAACCACATCTCCAAATCGAGAAACCTGGCCAGGACTCTTTCAGTGGAGGGGGGTGTCTTCTTTTCGATCGACGGCGCCCTTTGCGGGTTTTCGCCAATTGACCTCTCTCATTTCTCTTCTCACCATCGCTTGATAGTACTCTTTACGAGTTTTCACTAACCAGGCTCTCTTATTTTCAATTTTTCTGCTCACCGTCGCCTTATGGTACCCGTGTGGGTTTTCACCAATAAGACTCTCTCATTTTATTTCTCTCATTTTTATTACATCGGATCCAAGTAGCTGTATTCTCTGATCCTTGAACATTCTCACCGATTGATCGGAAGGACTTGAAAGGATTTGGGTAAAAATGATTTGGATCGAATTACAACTTTGGAACCATTCAAGCGGGATTATCGCAGGACCATTACAACATCTGCCCTAGTTTCACTTTTGAGGGAATTTGGATTTTTATTTTGATGTGACTGAACCCCATAGAGAGGCTGCCTACGTATCCTTTCGGAATCAAGTCGAACGTAGTTCAGGAAAACATCTTCTTCTTTTTTTTCATTTTTTTAATAACACTTTCATGTTTCAAAGAGGGCAATCAAAGAAGAGTAACCGGCACAAATGGGTTTGCAAAGGGTAGATAGTGTTTGGGTAGCGAGAATAAAAGCCTTCGTCCTCCCAATCGGACAATGTTGTTGTTACAAAAAGACTAAACATAGTACCTTTTGACTGCATCCGCATTTACAGCTGCTTCAAGATCATTTCCTTCGATATCGGCCAGATACAATGCTCCTTTCGGCAATATCTTTCTGATGACGTATGGGCCCTTCCAATTAGGAGCGAATTTTCCTTTTGCTTCCTGGTGATGGGGAAGAATACGCCTTAAAATGAGTTGCCCCACTTCAAAACTTCTAGGCCGCACTTTCTTGTTATAGGCACGAGCCATTCTTTGTTGGTACAACTGCCTGTGGTAGACCGCAGCCATTCACTTTTCATCGATCAAGGTTAATTGTTCCAGAAGGGTTTTAACCCACTCACTGTCTTCAATTTTGGCTTCAACAATGATTCGGAGAGATGGGATTTCAACCTCGGCGGGTATTACGGCTTCCGTGCCATAAACCAAAAGATACGGGGTGGCTCCAATTGATGTGCGCACAGTAGTGCGATATCCCAACAATGCAAACGACAACTTTTCATGCCACTGCCTGGAACTTTGAATCGTCTTTCTCAAAATCTTTTTGATGTTTTTGTTTTCTACTTCAACGGCACCATTGCCTTTAGGCCGATAAGGAGTAGAGTTCCGGTGCATTATCTTGAATTGCTCACATATCTCCCCCCCCCATCAAATGTCTATTCAAGTTTGCAGCATTGTCTGTGATAATAGTTGCAGGAATGCCAAAATGGCAGATAAGATTAGAGTGCACGAAATCTACCACAACTTTCTTGGTGACAGACTTGAGAGTGATTGCTTCAACCCATTTTGTAAAGTAGTCAATGGCAACTAGTATGAATCTGTGTCCATTTGAGGCTTTTGGCTCGATTGGCCCAATGACGTCCATGCCCCAGGCAACAAATGGCCAAGGTGCAGACATGGGATGCAGTTCTGTGGGAGGTGCATGAATCAAATCACCATGCACCTGACACTGATGACACTTTCGAACGAAACTAAAACAGTCCTTTTCCATGGTCATCCAGTAATAACCCGCTCGAATGATTTTCTTTGCTAAAACATACCCATTCATGTGGGGCCCACATACTCCTGCATGTACCTCATACATGATTCTTTCAGCCTCTTCTGCGTCAACACATCTTAACAAATTGAGGTCCGAAGTTCTCTTGTACAAGACATCCCCAATTAAAAAGAAACCACTCGCGTGTCGTCTAATGGTTCTCTTTTGGTCTCTACTGGCTTGCTCGGGGTATTCTTGAGTTTTCAGAAACTTTTTGATGTCATGGTACCATGGTTGGGTATTTGGTGCTACTTCAATTGTATTACAATAACCATGCCTTTCCCGGATTTGAATTTCCAAGGGATCTATGTGAGCATTGCCTGGATACGGCAGCATTGAGGCCAAAGTAGCAAGTGCGTCGGCTAATTCGTTGTGACAATGAGGAATGTACCTGAACTCTATTGACTTAAATCGCTTGCTGAGGTCTTCCACATGTTGCTTGTAAGGGATAAGCTTAACATCTCTGGTTTCCCATTCTCCTTGGGCTTGCCGGATAATCAGATATGAGTCTCCCATGATCAACAACTCTTCGACATTTTGGTCGATTGCCATGTTTATACCCATAATGCAAGCTTCATACTCGGTGGTGTTGTTTGTACAGAAGAACCGAAGCTGAGCTGTGGCTGGATAGTGCTGACCAGTGGGTGAGATCAAAATTGCCCCAATTCCAACACCTTTTGCGTTTACCGCCCCATCAAAGAACATTTTCCAAGCATGAGTGTCTTCAGATATTGCCTCAACTGAATTTACTTCTTCATCTGGGAAGTAAGTTCTCAAAGGTTGGTACTCATCATCAATCGGGTTCTCAGCCAAATGATCCGCTAATACCTGGGCTTTCATTGTCGTGCGAGTGACATAGACTATGTCAAACTCCGTGAGCAAGATCTGTCACTTTGCTAATCTCCCAGTGGGCATTGGTTTCTGAAATATGTACTTTAAAGGATCCAACCTGGTTATGAGGTAGGTGGTGTAAGCTTGCAAATAATGTCTCAGCTTCTGAGCGACCCATGTCAAAGCACAGCAAGTTCTTTCCAATAAAGTGTACTTGGCTTCATAACTAGTAAACTTCTTGCTCACATAGTAAATGGCCTGCTCCTTCTTTCCGGTCACGTTATGTTGCCCGAGGACACAACCAAAAGAATTTTCCAAGACGGTCAGGTACAAGAAAAGAGGCCTCTCTGGCTCAGGTGGGACCAAGACTGGCGGATTTGACAGATATTCCTTGATTTTATCAAAAGCTTCTTGACATTCAACTGTCCATTTGATTGCCGCATCTTTCTTTAACAACTTAAATATGGTTTCACACGTGGAGGTCAACTGAGAAATGAAACGACTGATGTAATTCAATCTTCCCAACAAACTCATAACATCTTTCTTGGTTCTTGGAGGAGGCAAATCCCGAATAGACTTTATCTTTGTTAGATATAACTCGATGCCCCTCCGACAGACTATGAATCCCAAGAGTTTGCCGGATGGTACCCCAAATACACATTTGGCTGGGTTCAGCTTCAAATCATATTTGCGCAGCCACTCAAAGAATTTTCTCAAGTCCCGAACGTGGTCGTCCTGGGTTTTGGATTTGATGATTACATCGTCCACATACACCTCTATCTCTTGGTGCATCATATCATGAAAAATGGAAGTCATGGCCCTCATGTAGGTTGCCCCGACATTTTTTAGACCAAATGGCATGACTCTATAACAGTAAGTGCCCCAAGGTGTGGTAAAAGCTGTCTTTTCTGCATCTTCTTCATCCATCAACACCTGGTGGTATCCTGCGTAACAATCCACAAAAGACTGTATTTCATGTTTGGCGCAGTTATCAACAAAGATGTGGATGTTTGGCAAAGGGAAATTGTCCTTGGGGCTTGCTTTGTTCAGATCTAGGTAGTCAACACACACCTGGATTTTTTCATCTTTCTTTGGCACAGGAACTATATTAGCCAGGCATGTGGTGTATCGGACCACTCGTATCACTCCCGCCTTTAACTGTTTTGTGACCTCTTCTTTAATCTTGTCACTGATATCAATTTTGAACTTCCTCTGTTTTTGCTGGATAGGGGAATAATCGGGGTAGGTTGGCAACTTATGGACCACTAAATCGACACTTAATCCTGGCATGTTATCGTATGACCAAGTAAACACATCTTTGAATTCAAATAAAAGTTGGATCAATGCATCCCTGGTTCTTTCATCTGTATGAATGCTTATCTTGGTTTCTTTGACTTCTTCAGAGCTACCAAAATTAACCGGCTCGATTTCATTTAAGTTTGGCTTAGGTTTATTCTCAAATTGTTCCAATTCTCGATTTATTTCCTTAAAAGCCTCTTCTTCATCATATTCCGGTTCTTGGTTCATTATTTCGCAGTTAGACAGCGTGTTTAGATCTGGGCATGAAGTCCGCAAGCATGTCATGTTATTTAAAGCCACATTATTAGAGCTGAAAGAAAAAAGAGAAAAAATAACAAAATCAGAAAGAATAAAGAAGGATGGACGATGAAATATGATTTTATTTCTTTGAATTTGAAGATAACAGGGTTTACATTGGAAATTAAAAGACAAGAAACTAAAGAAAAACATCCGAGTTACACCCTGACATAACTCGCGATGCAGAAAAAGTGGCAGGACAGGTCTACCGGGACTCCCACCTGATTGGGAATGGCGTAGCCTTCCAATTCTGCAGCTTGGCATTGGGTCCCATATACAGCACCTCAGCGGTGCTTGAGCCCTCCCCTGGCTGGACCATGTGGGTTTCATATAGTATCTTCCTCATTGCCCCACAGATCTCTTCATTCTCTTCGGCAGTAAAGGCCTCATCTTCTTCTTTCTTCTGGTATTTTGGCTTGACAAATGTTCTGTACAGATGCGGAACCGGCTGAGGCAAGACCCAACCATCATTCTTTCTATCATCTGCCCATCTTATATCAGCTGGAGCGTGTCGGAAGCCTACCCCGAAGAACTTTTCACTGGTGGGCAGGGTGATAAGTTCAACTACCCCTTGCAATGATTTCCCAAGTCCCTTCCCCAGTTTGAAGCCATGTCGGATCATTTCTTTGGCCACCATGATTGATGCATTAGAAAGGAAGGGTTGGGGGCAAGGGTTTCCTTCTTTGTACTGGTCTGCAACCACAATTTCAAAAGCCTGATAAACTATGTGCTCACTCCCCTCTCTTGCTTCAAGACATGGGACTGATGGGTCCCGATAAATTGATTGCTCATCTTCTCCGTGGACCATGATCTCTTGATCCTCATGCTCGAACTTCACCATCTGATGAAGAGTAGAGGGTACAACCCCCGCTGAATGAATCCATGGCCTCCCCAAAAGAAAGTTGTAGGATGTGTCCATGTCTAGAACCTGGAAGGTTACTTCAAAGTCTATTGGGCCGATGGTCAGAATTAGATCGATCTCTCCAATTGTGTCCCTTTTGATGCCATCGAAGGCACGTACGCAGACATTGTTGGGTCGGATTATTTCGGTCCCGATTTCCATGCGCTGTAGAGTTGAAAGTGGGCAAATGTCTACTCCAGAGCCTCCATCCAACATAACCCTTTTCGCATAGTGCCCTTTGCATTTGACTGTTAGGTGCAGGGGTTTGTTATGTGCGGCCCCTTTTGAGGGCAAATCATTTTTGCTGAAAGTGATCTGGTTGATTGCAAAAAATCTTTCTGCCATTCTCTCCAACTGCTCTACAGAAGTGTCAACAGGAACATATGCTTCGTTAAGGGTCTTGATCAATACCTTCTGATGTTCGGCGGAGTTCATCAACAAAGCCAATAAGGAGACTTGTTCGGGAAATTTTCGAAGCTGGTCAATCACCTCATAATCTGCCATTTTCATGTTTTGAAAGAAAGCCTCCGCTTCTTCGGCACTCACGGGCTTCTTAAGTGGGAAGCGCTTTCTAGTAGCGTTGTTCACCTCTTCCAAATTGGAATACTTTTCAACAGGGTTATTTTCTTGAACTTCTCCTGGGATTTCTTTGCCCTTATAGGTCACCACCGTTTTGTTGTAGTTCCAGGGCACAGCAGTAGGATCTTTCATGGGCTTCTGTGGCGCACGTCCAATAACCACGGGCTCATTCAGCCTCGATGGCTTAATTGGCCCCCGCATCACATAAGCCCCCTTGGGCACATACATCTGGGTTGTTTTGTTCAACTCGAATCTCCTGGGATGACTCAATGTCATCTTCTTTTCTTTACGGCCTTAAGGGACGTAGAGAACAACATCTTTGGGAGGCGTTGCCCCGGTCTCAACTTCAATTTTCTTCTCTGACTTTGGAGGGGTGGTTTCTTTCTTTTTCTCCCCTTTATCTTGCTTCGGGGCAGCTTTTGGTTTCTTTTCTTCATCAGCAATGGAAATGATGGCCTTCAATGCTGGGTCAAATTCCTTATCCTCACAAATCATTCCAATTACCGGCCCGTTATTGTGGGCTGGCAGTGGGTTGTTGGTCACATTGGGAACATCTTCATCTCTCAGCACTATCTTCCTTTGTTCTATCAAGTTCTCCACGGCTCTCTTCAGAGTCTAGCAATCATCCGTGTCATGCCCTTCTGCCCCTGAGTGATAAGAGCATCGGGTACCGGCTCTATAAGTGAGTGATGCTGGTTTTTTCCTGGTTTGAGGAACAGGCTGTAGCAGACCCATTTGAACAAGCTTTGGCAACAGGCTGGAGTAGGTTTCGCCAATTGGTGTGAAATTTGGCCTCTTGGGCGGTTCATGAGAGTGGAAATTATTTTGTAGAGGACGGGGGTTGTAGTGGGTTTGGTAAGGAGGTTGGTTTCTAGGAAATGGAGCTTGATTTCTGTTGGCTTGTTGTTGTGGTCGGACATAAGGCTGAGCATTCATGACCGAGTATGGCAGAGGAGTATAGGCCAAGTCTTGGTGAGGGTAATAGTGTTGCGGGGTCCTTTCTGAGAAAAGGGATCTGGGAGTACAGTTTCTCCTTGCACCCGAGACTGCCATGGATGTTTCTTCCTTTTTCTTTCCCTTTGCTATTCCTCCAGACCCACCCTGAATGGCTTGGGAGGTAGCTGTGATAGCGGATTGGCTTAGAATTTGACCCGTTTTCAGCCCATTTTCAACCATTTCGCCAAACTTGATAGCTTCAGCGAACAGTTTACCCATTATGGACATCATATTTTGGAAGTAGTCAGCTTCCTGAGCTTGAAGGAAAACTGTGACCATTTCAACCTCATCCATCGGAGGCTTTACCCTGGATGCCTGCTCACGCCATTTAACTGTGTACTCTCGGAAGCTTTCTGAGGATTTCTTTTTCAAGTTTGTCAATGATTTCCTATCTGGAGCAATATCAATGTTGTACTGGAACTGCCTGACGAAATCTCTAGGAAGATCATCCCAGATGTACCAGCGGGATATATCCTGGTCCATGTACCACTCAGCTGCGATGCCAACCAGACTTTCTCCGAAATAGGCTATGAGTAGTTCTTCCTTTCCACCGGCTCCTCGCAGCTGATTGCAATATCTCTTGAGATGAGCAATAGGATCACCATGCCCATCGTACTTCTCAAATTTTGGGGTTTTGAATCCCAATGGTAGGTACACATGAAGGAACATGAATAAGTCGACATAGGATACACTTTTCTATCCACTCAAGCCTTGTATGCTTTTGAGACTATGTTCTATACTCCTCATCTTCCTCACAATCTCTTCTTGCTCAGGAGTTTTTGTGGTCTTTTCTTGCCCGGCAATGAACTCAAATTGGGGTGGTTGAGGGTAAGTATAAGTAGGAAACTAAGAAGGTTCCACTGGGAAAGATGGTGCTTGAAATGTGAAGGAAGATGAATCAAAGTTAGGCCTGGGTAAAGTAGGTTGTGCCGTAGCTGAACAAGGTGGCGCGGTGAATATGTTTGAAGCCGCACTTGAAGCTAACACCAGTTGGGTATTTGGATAACTTATGGGGATGTTGGAGGTCCCACTTGCCCTGGGAAAAAGCTCAGGGAATCCAAGGATCGCACTTGGCGGTTCTTTTCTATTGGCCCAGGCGTCCCACATTTCCATCATACGGAGACGCAGAATTCTATTTTCCTCAGCCGTTGCTCACTCAAAAGTTGGGATGGACGAGATCGGACTATCCTCTGGAATAGGAACTATTGGCAGAGGAATTTCCGTAGACATTTCAACGCTTCCTTTTGACCTTGTGAAGTATGAATGTGAAGCCAGACTACAACAAAACCAACCACCTTTCTATAGAACCTTTACAATAGTAGACAACAAACCAGTTAGTTTGAAGCAATTAACACATAGGAAATCGCACGTTGGGGTGTGATGCACCTATACAGTTAAATGTGTTTCTACATGTTTCGCAACGGCTGCATGTTTCATCCCGGCTCTGCTTATTTTCCCAATTTTCTTTTTCTTTCCACTTTTGGCTTTTGTACTTCTCCTCTTATTCCCATTTTCCACTCTTTTCTTTCCTCTCTTTCCTTGCCCTTTCTTTCGTTTTTCTTTTGGTTTTTCTTTCGCTCTCTTTTTCACATCCCTCTCTTATTTGAGTTATTTACAAAAATCGTGACCGGATCCAATGAGGATTGCCTACGTATCATGACGCCACGTGAATCAGATCATTACGTAGTTCAAGAAAAACAAGTGCGAAAAATAAAGAAACAATTTTTTGGGAATTTTCAAATTTTCATTAATAAAACTCCTAAACTTTCTATTACAAAAGACTTCAAACTACTCATTTTCTTGGAATTTTAAAACTACCAACAGACTAAAAAATAATTTCCAAACTACAGACTCAATAAGTGAAAAATCATGAATACATCAATGCTTCGACTCCTGGGGCCCGTGGGACATCATTCGGTCTCACGGGCCTACGTGCGAGATCCCCTTGAAGCCGCTCCAAATCACTCATTATCTGGCGGACAAATGTCATTACAGCAGCGAAGAAAGTGGTCTGAGTCATATCCTCACATGCATGGCATTTCATGACGATGTAGTTGGCAATGGCTCTAACCCTCTCTCGGACAATACCCTTTTCCTGAAGTAAATGCCCGATTTGCTGATTCTGGGCTTCTAACACTTGAGTGTCATGATGATTTTGATTCCGCAATTGTTGCATATCTTCGTCCATTTGGACCATCAAAGCATAACAATGTTCCCTATCGGCTTTAAAATTCCTGGCCTGTTTGTCCGCCTCATTTTCAAGGGTGATTAGCTTTCTCTTTAAATTGGCAATTGTCCCCTCATTTTTTCTTTTCATTTGTCGCACAAACTCTGCCCGCCCTTCTGCATTCTCTGCCAATTGTGCTCGAATTTTTGCTAGACTAGCCTCAGATTTTTCTAGGTCATCTTGACACTCAAGTACTTTCTTTCTCAGACCGCTTATAAGCCTTTCATCTGCCCGACTTCTTTCTGGGTTTCTAGTAAATATTCTCATTTTATGGATTTGAGCTTTGAGAGCTTCGTTTTCCTGAGTTAGCTTTTTCTTTTCCCCTTCATCTGCGGCAGCTTGGATACTATGGCCAAATTTGAGGTCCCTGATTTGTCCCTCTAATTTCTTATCTTAGCCCTATAGCTTTCTTCTTTTGCCAACCAGCCCCACTGCTCATGGGAGTCGTTAGTGAATTGTTGGACAGGAGGTCTCTTAGCAGGTCTCTCGAGCTCTCGAGGAATTTGAAATCTTTTGCCAAACCAAACCATATAATTGGGGTCCACCTCACCTCTAGCTAGATCCCGCACCATAGTCTTGGGTTCAAGAAATCTGCACTCATTCCAAACTTGGCAAACTCTTCCTTCTGGAAATACAGCCTTTAGGCCCAATTCGACGACATGTACACTCAAATCTTCGTCATGGGGGACGGTTTGAAATCTTCCTAGTTGGCGCAAAACCCTGTGAGGAGTATATGGTTGGATGCTCCGGATGCCCATTAGGAGAAAGTAGCACACTTTAGCTGACATGTATATGACTTCGGTGGCAGGGAGCCATCCGAACGTCCACTCAATTTTATCCGAAGTTAAAGAACTCAAGTGGGCAAACCAAGCTTCGGTACCCTCTGGAAATTCAACCCCCGCCACTCGGCTTTCAAATTCTTCGATGCAATCCAAGCCGGTCATGCCGTAGTTCATATACCCGACACGATGGCAGAGATGTTCCAGTATCCACAATTGTAGTAGTAAGTTGCAGCCTTGGAAGAATTTTCCCCCTTCTCGACAGATGGTCAAAGCTCGGTAAATCTCAGATAAGATCAGGGGAACTAATGTGCCATTAGCTTTCTTGATTGCGACATCAACCATTCCCACGAGGCCCAATTCTATGTTACCGTCATTTTGCGGATATATTATAACACCCAAGAATGCTACTATAAAAACCAAACCCCGCCTTGCCTCCCATTTATCTTTATTTCTGGCATGGGTCAGACCAGTATTCAGTGCTTCGAAACCTTGGGGATCGCCATAGCGTTGGTACAGGAACTAGAAAGTGCAAAACCCTCCAGATAAATTCCCATCCTGAATATCCCGGCTAATACTCAACATATCCAGAAACTTGTGAGGAGATACTGGTCTCGGTGACACCGGGTACCGACTTCTAAGGTTTCCGCTAAGGTCGGCGTAACCCGCAATTTCCTCTAGCGTGGGTGTGAGCTCAAAATCAGAAAAGCGAAACACATTGCGATTTGGATCCCAAAAAGGTAGCAATGCTTCAATCACGTCCAATCTTGGCTTGATGTTAAAAAGTCCGACAAGACCACCCAAAACTTTTATCACAGTTCCTCGGCTACCTTTTCCTAGGTCATTCCACCACATGTGGAGCTGTAAGGGGATCTCTTCAAGAGCTGCGAAGGGTTCGTTTTCATCTGTGCTCATCCTGCACATTTCTTAAGGTAATTTAATTTAAAAGGTTATGACTCATTTTAACTCAAGAAAAGGTTATCACTATTTTTTTTTTAAAAAATTTTCATAAAAAAACCGGCTTTGCAAATACGGCCTTTCAGCACTTCGGGGAAGAAGATTTTAAGGTTGTGTTTGCTAAATGGCCAAAACCTTAAAAAAACTACTAAAGGTGTCTGTTCTTGAAAAAACGGCCTTCCGGCACCCTTTTGGGGACATTCAACTATTTTAGACAAGAATGACATCACCTTCTTATTTACAATCAAAACAAAATTTTTTATTCTTTTTGGGCTATTTTTACAAAAATGAAGTTGGACCCGATGGGGGTTGCCTACGTATCCCACATCCGGTGAGAATCAAACTAGCGTAGTTCGGGAAGACCAAAAATAAAGTAAATAAACTAACTCTTTTTTTTTGGAATATTTTAATTTCCGCAAGAAAGACTTATAAAGAAGAAAATAAATATTTTTGATTTCAATTTTTTTTTTTGGGAATTTCGAAAGAAGAAAGATTTTTTTTTAATTTAGACTTTTAATGTTTTTTTTTTGGAATTTCGATAGAAAAAAAAAACTTCTAAAGAAGAAAGAAAAATATTTTTGGAATTTTATTTTGAATTTATGAAAGAAATGCTTCTAAAAATGAAATATTTTTGAATTTTGAATTTTCTTTTCAATTTTGAAAGAAGAATGAAAATATTTTTGGATTTTTTTTTTGAAAATTACGAGCCGCAACCGATGAGGTTTGCCTACGTATCTCACATCCGGTGAGAATCAGACCCGCATAGTTCGCCAGTTTTGACAGAACATGGCAGTTGAAAACTTTGGCTCATTTGGAGATGACTTCTTTCTTTTTTTTTTCCTGAATTTCGGCAGAGTTTCAGAATTTTCTAAATAACTACCTCTCACTCCTATATTATTCACTCCTATATTATTATTATTTTTTTTTTTGATTTTTTTTTTGATTTTCTTCCTCTGTTCTAGAAGTCGGTCAACATGCAAGCCGAAACAAACAGATGCGCAAGTAGCACGTAAGATGCATCAGGATGGTCTTTTTGATTTGGGTACACATGTCCTAGACAGACCCAACCCCTGTGTTGAGTCTCCAAGGTCAAATGCACATGATGCAAACAAACGTTCCTACTAGGGATCCGGCATGAGACTTGTTATACTAGGTTTAAAAACCTGGGTTTATTGTTCTAGACCTGGCTTACCCGAGCGGACAGCTCGAGCCGAGGGGGGGCAGCGTACCGGGAATACAGAAGCTTCACCGGCTTTGCAACTTGTCCGAACCTTGTTCTAAAATTGGGATGAGACTCTAACAGAAAAGAAGTCACACGAAGTGCACACTTCCCAGATGATTTAGAAGACTCAGAGAGAGGAGGGTTTCGTAGCAATTTATATACAGTCCAAACAATATCAAAGCGGTAAAAGCGGCATTTAGCACATTAGGCTCAACATGTAAAAATCAGATAAAACAAGCCAACTATAACAGTTATTCTAAGCTTGAATTCTTGAACCCTGAACCGAAGTTCTGGGTTTGTATCCCCAACAGAGTCGTCAGAGCTGTCACACCTCCTTTTTACACACCCGAAGGTATATAAGGGAGTTTTTCCAATTTAAGTGACATTATTCGAAATGAGATTAATTATTCAATTCAGAGTCGCCACTTGGGATAGTTTATTTGGTGTCCCAAGTCACCGATTTATTTTAAATCCCAAATCGAGGAAATTTCGACTTTCCTTTTGAAGTTTGCGAACCAGAAATTCTGAGTAGGGAATTCTGTTAACCCGGGAGAAGGTGTGTAAGCACGTGATTTTTGCCCTACATGAGAATTACTCCCAAAAAATTCAAAAATAAAATGATTTAACTTTGGTGTGCAATTTTGTGATATTTTGTGATATTTTGAATAATTATTTGTATTTGTCTGTGCGTGTTTATTTGCTAAATTAATAAAAAATACAAAAATATGTCGCATTTTGCATGTAGGATTTAATTCTACAATTGTTAGTAATTAAATTTGTTTTACAAAAATTAAAAATTACAAAAAATAGGCATCGTTTGCATTTTAGCATTTAATGTCCAAATATACAATTTTATGCTTAATTATTACTTAATTGTGCGTTAATTGTAATTTGGAGTTAATTTGTATTTTTATAACTTAATTTAGTTCTTAATAATAGTTTAAGTATTTTTATAATTTAGTTTTAGAGAAATAAAAGAAGAAAAGAGAGCGAAAATATAAAGAAAGTCGGAATTGGGCCTCTTCTTCGATTTCAAGCCACAGGCCCAAAAAATGGCCCAATATTCCCTACGACCCAGTCCATTTCGAACTGGGTCGACCCAGTCCATAACCCAAAAGACCCAAACCCCTTTGTCTTACATTTTACAAAACAAAACAAAACAAAAAGAAGACAAAAACCCTAAAAATTCTCAAAACAATCCGCCACCCCCCCTTCCCTATCTTCTTCTTCTCCAAGTTTCTCCAAAGCTCATCCATGGATTCCCCCTCAAGCTCCCATGGTTGCCTCGTCCTCATCTTCTCCATCGCACCATGAACGAGCAGTCCCATGGCTGCTTCTTCTTCTTTTAAACACCAACAACTCCACCATCGCACCTTGAACGACCCCAAGCTTTCTTCGTCGCACCATGAACGACCCCAAGCTCAAGCTCGTTCATGGCTGCTTCCTCGCAGTCCCTTTCATCCTCTTCGTCGAACAACCAGCCTCGTCTTCCACTCTAGGCAACCCCAGTCACGCCGGAAAAACCCTCGACCAACGAAGGAGGAAACCCATCGTTGCGGCTTCCTTTTCTCCGACCAGCTGCTCCTGTTCCGAGCACGTCGAGCTGCTGCCATGGTCGACCAGTTGCTCCTGTTCCGAACACGTCAACTGCTGCCCGCGACGAGCTGCGACGAGCAGCCATGAGCGTTCAGCTGCGACGAGCAGCCATGGGCGTTCAGCTGCGACGAGCTGCGACGAGCAGCCATGAGCGTTCAGCTGCGACGAGACTGCTCCAAACGGATGATGATTGCTCCAGATTCGGCGTGGACATGGATACCATTGCACCACCTCAATATCGAGCAGCTGTCCGACGACCTCCCCGTCGACTTGGTCGCCGCTGCTTCTCCTTTTCCTCCAGTGATGTTGCGTCGAACCCCCATTGTTACTGTTGCATCGTTGCTTCAGTCAAGTTCTTAAAATCGTTTGTTCGTCGTTAAGTTCGTTGTTGAGTCCGGGCAGATTTATTCCCATTATTGAGGGTTATCGAAACAGTCCATACAATCGAATTCGTCGTTGTTCATCTCCGGTTAGTAGATTTTTGAGTTTTATTTTGTCCGTATTTTGTTTTGATATTTTCGAATCTAAAATCGGCAAATGTTTGTTTTGTTCATGTTTATGTTTAGATATTTGATTTTTGGTCTTGTTCATGTTCATGTATTTTTGTTGAATTAATTTTCAGATTTCAAATGGAAGTTAATTAGTTATTTTTCATGTTTATTTCATGTTTGTATTGTTGTTTAAGTGAACATTTGTTATTGTTTAAGTGAGTATTTGTTAGTTTGATGTTTGTTAGATTCAAATTGAAATTTAATTAACTATTTCTTCAATTTGTTTCATGTGTTTATGTATTGTTAGAAATTGTTAATATTGTTAAGTTTAAGCTTAAGTTCATAATTGTTTATTCGTCGATCTTGTTATTTGTCTAAAAGAATTTAGTTGTGTTTAGAGAAATATGTTGGTTTAATCGTTTAAATCCATCATGTTTGTTGTTTAAAATAAATTTAATTCATGTTCATACTTTGTTTGATTGTTCTTGAATCCGAAATTTGTATAGCTTGATTTTCTTGTTTACCATTTGTGATTATTTCTTGAATTTGTCTCATAAAGTTTAATATAGGAATTGTTGTTGTAATGTTGTTAGAATAGTTGATTTTAAGTTCAATATTATTGAATTTAGAAATCTAAATATACTTGTTTGTTGTTGTTGTTGAATCCGAAAATAGGATTGTTTGTTGCTAAAATATTGTTCAATCAAATTTTAGTTGTTCAATTTGTGTTCATCTGATTTGTTGTTGAAATGTTGTTGAAATCATGTTCATGTGCTTTGTTGTTGAGATGTTGAAGAAATCATGTTCATGAAATTTGTTGTTTGATCATTGTTAGAAATTAATCATATTGTCTATATTTTGGTTATGTTTGATTAAATGATGTGTTATAGCTGATGGGTAGTTTGGTAATTTGTAGTACGTTCAGGGGTAGTTTGGTAATTTCAGTAAGGTCGTGAGGGATAGTTTAGGAATTGTACATTTTGTAATTATTTATTTGAAGCATGGGGGACAAAATGAAATGGGGTGGGTTGTGATATGGTTATTTAATATAAAGGGGGGACAAGACAAAATTTAGTGGGGGGAATCTTGCATTATTTTATGTTAGGCATGGGGAACAAAATATAATGGGGTGAGGTTGATATATTTATTTAGTGTAATGGGGATGAGTGTGTTTGGTAGAGAAAATGGGTTGATTTTAATTAATGAAAAGATTTATGGGATGGGTTATAAGAAATCTTGAAATCAGAAACACAGAGGCAGGAGACAGAAAAAAAAACGGGAGAGAGAAACAAATATGAAAATAAGAGAGAAAAGGGCTGAACATTTAAGAGATAGAAAATTCCGAAAAATATTTAAGCTTTAAAATAAAATAAAAAACTAAAAAATATATTCTGCTTTCTTTTGTTGTTTGAAATCAGAATTGATTGTTGTTTCATAAAAGCTGAAGCTTTTGTTTTTTTGGATTAGTACTCCACCGGTCTGTTACTAGGTTGTTACTGTTGTTGGGCTATTGTTGCTGTGTTGTACTGATTTTACTACTGCTGCTGATTCTCATCTTCATTTTCTTTTGCTTCCAATATCAGGTACACAACTGACACGCTGGTTATTGTAATCCGAAATATGAAGCATGAATACGAAAAAATGAAGAGTTGAAATTTTGAATTATATTTAATTATATTCTGAATTTTATTTGTATGTATAAATTATGTAGTTTGCAAAAAATCAGAATCATGTAGATATTTAATACATATAGTGGAACATTCGACGATAGCTTAACAAATGAACTATCTACATCTATTGCCTAAAAATAAATAAATGGTGTAGTAATTCCGTTGAATAAAAAATCAAACGAATAGGCCATCTAGTAGGAAGTTGGTAGAAATTTATTTAGTTAAATAATATTGGTTAATTTCAGCATATAAATGGTCTAGGATTAAAATTAGAATTGCTATGTTTTTTTTTAATTTGATAAACTGAGAACATGCCTAGTATAATGTAACTAGGTAATAACATGTAAATAAATTAAGATATTTCTCCTTTATTTTGTAGAGACAAATTTCAATAAAAAATGTAGGCATTTTAGGACTGTCCTTTTAAAAATAAAATGAGATGAGCCTCGCCCAATAAAATGCACTAATTGCGGGGCCCTCAATAAATATTTAATTGAGTATTTAGAATTCGGGATGGACTGTTTAGTGAATTCCACAGTCTTACCCATAAATAATAATATGCTAATCGCTTTAGGCACGATTTAATAATAATACATTCTTAAACATGGGTGCGCATTTATGCGACCCAAATCCAAATCCTAAAACATTGAATAAAAATACGTTCCGGATCGTGGGTGCATTTTATGTGACGCAATCCAAAGACATGTTTTTAAACGATGTTCACATTCTTGTAAAAATAATAATAACAATTATGAAAGCGGTAAAAAGATAAAATTTGCACATAAGTTCATATTTGTATAAAATCAGATAATCAAGCCGAATATAACAGTTGAGCGACCGTGCTAGAACCACGGAACTCGGGAATGCCTAACACCTTCTCCCGGGTTAACAGAATTTCTTATCCGGATTTCTGGTACGCAGACTGTAATATGGAGTCATTCTTTTCCTCGATTCGGGATTAAAATTGGTGACTTGGGACACCCTAAATCTCCCAAGTGGCGACTCTGAAATAAATAAATAAATCCCGTTTTGATTGTCCTTTAATTGGAAAAAACTCCTACACCCTTCGCGGGGTCGGAAAAAGGAGGTGTGACAGCTAGCACGTGATTTTTGCCCTATATGAGAATTACTCCCAAAAAATTCAAAAATAAAATGATTTTTCTTTGGTGTGCAATTTTGTGATATTTTGTGATATTTTGAATAATTATTTGTATTTGTCTGTGCGTGTTTATTTGCTAAATTAATAAAAAATACAAAAACATGTCGCATTTTGCATGTAGGATTTAATTCTACAATTGTTAGTAATTAAATTTGTTTTACAAAAATTAAAAATTACAAAAAATAGGCATCGTTTGCATTTTAGCATTTAATGTCCAAATATACAATTTTATGCTTAATTATTACTTAATTGTGCGTTAATTGTTATTTGGAGTTAATTTGCATTTTTATAACTTAATTTAGTTCTTAATAATAGTTTAAGTATTTTTATAATTTAGTTTTAGAGAAATAAAAGAAGAAAAGAGAGCGAAAATATAAAGAAAGTCGGAATTGGGCCTCTTATTCGATTTCAAGCCACAGGCCCAAAAAATGGCCCAATCTTCCCTACGACCCAGTCCATTTCGAACTGGGTCGACCCAGTCCATAACCCAAAAGACCCAAACCCCTTTGTCTTACATTTTACAAAACAAAACAAAACAAAAAGAAGACAAAAACCCTAAAAATTCTCAAAACAATCCGCCACCCCCCCCCTTCCCTATCTTCTTCTTCTCCAAGTTTCTCCAAAGCTCATCCATGGCTTCCCCCTCAAGCTCCCATGGCTGCCTCGTCCTCATCTTCTCCATCGCACCATGAACGAGCAGTCCCATGGCTGCTTCTTCTTCTTTTAAACACCAACAACTCCACCATCGCACCATGAACGACCCCAAGCTTTCTTCGTCGCACCATGAACGACCCCAAGCTCAAGCTCGTTCATGGCTGCTTCCTCGCAGTCCCTTTCATCCTCTTCGTCGAACAACCAGCCTCGTCTTCCACCCGAGGAAACCCCATTCACGCCGGAAAAACCCTCGACCAACGAAGGAGGAACCGCATCGTTGCGGCTTCCTTTCCTCCGACCAGCTGCTCCTGTTTCGAGCACGTCGAGCTGCTGCCATGGTCGACCAGTTGCTCCTGTTCCGAACACGTCAACTGCTGCCCGCGACAAGCTGCGACGAGCAGCCATGAGCGTTCAGCTGCGACGAGCTGCGACGAGCAGCCATGAGCGTTCAGCTGCGACGAGACTGCTCCAAACGGATGATGATTGCTCCAGCTTCGGCGTGGACATGGATACCATTGCACCACCTCAATATCGAGCAGCTGTCCGTCGACCTCCCCGTCGACTTGGTCGCCGCTGCTTCTCCTTTTCCTCCAGTGATGCTGCGTCGAACCCCCATTGTTACTGTTGCGACGTTGCTTCAGTCAAGTTCTTAAAGTCGTTTGTTCGTCGTTAAGTTCGTTGTTGAGTCCGGGCAGATTTATTCCCATTATTGAGGGTTATCGAAACAGTCCATACAATCGAATTCGTCGCTGTTCATCTCCGGTTAGTAGATTTTTGAGTTTTATTTTGTCCGTATTTTGTTTTGATATTTTCGAATCTAAAATCGGCAAATGTTTGTTTTGTTCATGTTTATGTTTAGATATTTGATTTTTGGTCTTGTTCATGTTCATGTATTTTTGTTGAATTAATTTTCAGATTTCAAATAGAAGTTAATTAGTTATTTTTCATGTTTATTTCATGTTTGTATTGTTGTTTAAGTGAACATTTGTTATTGTTTAAGTGAGTATTTGTTAGTTTGATGTTTGTTAGATTCAAATTGAAATTTAATTAACTATTTCTTCAATTTGTTTCATGTGTTTATGTATTGTTAGAAATTGTTAATATTGTTAAGTTTAAGCTTAAGTTCATAATTGTTTATTCGTCGATCTTGTTATTTGTCTAAAAGAATTTAGTTGTGTTTAGAGAAATATGTTGGTTTAATCGTTTAAATCCATCATGTTTGTTGTTTAAAATAGATTTAATTCATGTTCATACTTTGTTTGATTGTTCTTGAAAACGAAATTTGTATAGCTTGATTTTCTTGTTTACCATTTGTGATTATTTCTTGAATTTGTCTCATAAAGTTTAATATAGGAATTGTTGTTGTAATGTTGTTAGAATAGTTGATTTTAAGTTCAATATTATTGAATTTAGAAATCTAAATATACTTGTTTGTTGTTGTTGTTGAATCCGAAAATAGGATTGTTTGTTGCTAAAATATTGTTCAATCAAATTTTAGTTGTTCAATTTGTGTTCATGTGATTTGTTGTTGAAATGTTGTTGAAATCATGTTCATGTGCTTTGTTGTTGAAATGTTGAAGAAATCATGTTCATGAAATTTGTTGTTTGAACATTGTTAGAAATTAATCATATTGTCTATATTTTGGTTATGTTTGATTAAATGATGTGTTATAGCTGATGGGTAGTTTGGTAATTTGTAGTACGTTCAGGGGTAGTTTGGTAATTTCAGTAAGGTCGTGAGGGATAGTTTAGGAATTGTACATTTTGTAATTATTTATTTGAAGCATGGGGGACAAAATGAAATGGGGTGGATTGTGATATGGTTATTTAATGTAAAGGGGGGACAAGACAAAATTTAGTGGGGGAATCTTGCATTATTTTATGTTAGGCATGGGGAACAAAATATAATGGGGTGGGGTTGATATATTTATTTAGTGTAATGGGGATGAGTGGGTTTGGTAGAGAAAATGGGTTGATTTTAATTAATGGAAAGATTTATGGGATGGGTTATAAGAAGTCTTGAAATCAGAAACACAGAGGCAGGAGACAGAAAAAAAAACGGGAGAGAGAAACAAATCTGAAAATAAGAGAGAAAAGGGATGAACATTTAAGAGATAGAAAATTCCGAAAAATATTTAAGCTTTCAAATAAAAAAAACTAAAAAAAATATTCTGCTTTCTTTTGTTGTTTGAAATCAGAATTGATTGTTGTTTCATAAAAGCTGAAGCTTTTGTTTTTTTGGATTACTACTCCACCGGTCTGTTACTGGGTTGTTACTGTTGTTGGGCTATTGTTGCTGTGTTGTACTGATTTTACTGCTGCTGCTGATTCTCATCTTCATTTTCTTTTGCTTCCAATATCAGGTACACAACTGACACGCTGGTTATTGTAATCCGAAATATGAAGCATGAATACGAAAAAATGAAGAGTTGAAATTTTGAATTATATTTAATTATATTCTGAATTTTATTTGTATGTACAAATTATGTAGTTTGCAAAAAATCAGAATCATGTAGATATTTAATACATATAGTGGAACATTCGACGATAGCTTAACAAATGAACTATCTACATCTATTGCCTAAAAATAAATAAATGGTGTAGTAATTCCGTTGAATAAAAAATCAAACGAATAGGCCATCTAGTAGGAAGTTGGTAGAAATTTATTTAGTTAAATAATATTGGTTAATTTCAGCATATAAATGGTCTAGGATTAAAATTAGAATTGCTATGTTTTTTTTTTTAATTTGACAAATTGAGAACATGCCTAGTATAATGTAACTAGGTAATAACATGTAAATAAATTAAGATATTTCTCCTTTATTTTGTAGAGACAAATTTCAATAAAAAATGTAGGCATTTTAGGACTGTCCTTTTAAAAATAAAATGAGATGAGCCTCGCCCAATAAAATGCACTAATTGCGGGGCCCTCAATAAATATTTAATTGAGTATTTAGAATTCGGGATGGACTGTTTAGTAAATTCCACAGTCTTACCCATAAATAATAATATGCTAATCGCTTTAGGCACGATTTAATAATAATACATTCTTAAACATGGGTGCGCATTTATGCGACCCAAATCCAAATCCTAAAACATTGAATAAAAATACGTTCCGGATCGCGGGTGCATTTTATGTGACGCAATCCAAAGACATGTTTTTAAACGATGTTCACATTCTTGTAAAAATAATAATAACAATTATGAAAGCGGTAAAAAGATAAAATTTGCACATAAGTTCATATTTGTATAAAATCAGATAATCAAGCCGAATATAACAGTTGAGCGACCGTGCTAGAACCACGGAACTCGGGAATGCCTAACACCTTCTCCCGGGTTAACAGAATTTCTTATCCGGATTTCTGGTACGCAGACTGTAATATGGAGTCATTCTTTTCCTCGATTCGGGATTAAAATTGGTGACTTGGGACACCCTAAATCTCCCAAGTGGCGACTCTGAAATAAATAAATAAATCCCGTTTTGATTGTCCTTTAATTGGAAAAAACTCCTACGCCCTTCGCGGGGTCGGAAAAAGGAGGTGTGACAGCTCTGGCGACTCTGCTGGGGACTTAACCCAGAACCACTGGTTCAGGGTTAGAAATTCTAGCTCATATAAATTGTTATATTTGGTTTTATCTGATTTTTACATGTTTGAGCCTAATGTGCTAAATGCTGCTTTTACCGCTTTGATATTACGTGAACTGTGTATAAACTGTGCCGAAACCCATCTCCTCTCTGAGTCTTCTAAATCATGAAGAAGGGTGTACTTCGTACGGTTTCTTTTCTGTATAGTGTCAAATCCCAATTTAGAACGAGGTTCGGACAAGTTGCTAAGTCGGTGAAGCTTTTGTATTCCCGGTACGCTACCCCCCCTCGGCTCGTGCTGTCCGCTCGGGTAAGCCATGTCTAGAACAAACACTCAGGTTCTGAACCTAGTATAACAAAGCAACATGCTGGATCCCTAGTAGGAACATTTGTTTGCATCACGTGCATCTGACTTTGAAAGCTCAACACAGGGGTTGGGTCTGTCCAGGACAGGTGCACCAAAAATGAAAATGACCATCCTGATGCATCTTACTTGTTACTACTTGCGCATTAATTTGATTCGGACTTGTGTGTTGACTGACTTGTGAATATCAGGAATAATATTTTGAAATTGAAAAAAAAATGAAATAGCGGTTAGGGAATTGATTGTTTATTTTTGAAAAGAAAACAAATGCCCAAATACTGTCAAAACTCTGCCGAAATTTTGAGAAAATGAAAAAAAATGTCTTATTAGTTTGTTTTATTAAAAGCTAAGAAAAGAAAAAAAAGAGTCGTTGTTCTGTTTTGTTTTTCAAAAATAAAAATAGAAAAAATATATAGTTTGTCTTGCCATGAAAATGAAAATGAAAAAGAGTCTTATTTTTAAAATGGTTTTTTTTATAATTTATTTGCTTATGAAAATGCAAAAAATAAAAAATAAAAAAAAAGTCTTTCATTATTTGTCGCAAATATATATATATATATATATAAATCCGAATTTTTTTTTTTATTATTTCCAAAAAAATATATATATCTTTGTTGGTTGCAAAGAGTATTTGTCTTGCCAAGAAAATTGAAAGTAAAATTCCAAAAAAGATATGTCTTGCAAAAAATAATATAAATATCTTTATTTTCCATTGTTGATAAAACAAAAATAATAAAAATGTTTTCTTTTAAAAAAAAATCCGAAAATATTTTGATACTTCTTTCAAAATTGAAAAGAAAATTCAAAATTCAAAAAATATTTTTTAGAAGCATTTATTTTATCAAAAGTAAAATTCCAAAAAATATTTTTTTTTCTTTAGAATAAGAAAAAAAAACAAATGGAAATTCAAAAAAAAAACTTCCTTTTACTTTTGAAATTCTCAAAGTTCAAATCAAAAGAAAAGGAATTTTTAAAAGTCTTTCTTTCAAAAAGAAATTAATCAAAAATAAATAAATAATATATACTTCTTTTCTTCTTTTGAAGCAGTTCTTTCACAGTTCCAATTAAAAAAAAAAATTAGTTCATTTACTTATTCGCGAGGCTCGAACTACGCGGGTTTGATTCTCACCGGATGTGAGATACGTAGGCAACCCTCATAGGGTCCAACCCCACCTTTTGCTAAAATAGCCAAAAATCAAAAATTTTAATCTTGTCATGAATAAGTCGGGTGGTGTCCAACCTCCCCTTTTGCTAAAATAGCCAAAAAAAACATGTCAAAATTTTAATTTTGTCATAGAGAAGTCGGGTGACGCTGTTTTATGAAGACATAGCCGAATGTTCCCGAAAGGGACGCCGGGAGGCTGACTTTGCATAAACAGCCACCTTCGGGTCATTTTTAAGATTTTGTCCAGTTGACCCACACAGCCTTAAAAATCTTCGTCCCCGAGGCGTTGAAAGGCCGTGTTTGCAATATTGACTTTTCTAATTCGAAAAATGATAAAAAGAGTCATAAATAAGTCGGGTGATGCTATTTTGTCAAAAATAGCCGAATGTTCCCGAGAGGGACGCCGGAAGGCTGACTTTGCATAAACAGCCACCTTTTTGGGTCATGTTTAGGATTTTGGTCTAGTTGACCCACACAGCCCTATAAATCTTCGTCCCCGAGGCGCTGAAGGGCCGTGTTTGCAACATCAGGTTTTTAGTATAATTTGAAAAGAAAAAAAAGAGTCAGCGGTCAGGTGAATACCGTTTGGATTTTTTAGTCAAAATAAGCCGAGCCAACTTCGGCTGCGTCTTGAACCGTTCTTGCCGAAATAGCCTTAGAGTATCTGTTAGTTGTCGCAAGGTTATTTTCGTAAAAGAATGGACAAGTGTGTAAAGTGTCATAAAATAATCCTTCCCGGCCTCAAATTCATGTGAAATTTGGAAGGGGCCACATTTGCAAAAATAACCGTTTGGTTGCATTTGTCAAACGGGGAAAGAGACTGGCCGTTTGTAAATCTTTTAATTAGAATATGTGGGTTGTTTGATTTTCCAGCTTGTAGGTCATCTTCAAACCTTTGAAACCCAGTTTGTTTTAACATGAAAATTGAAAAAAATGTTTAGCATTGTTTATCTTTTATTGGGTCCGAACTATGCTCGGTCTGATTCATGCGGGGTCATGATACGTAGGCAATCTCCATAAGATTCGACCACCACTAAAAAAAAATAAAAAAAAATATTATAATAAATAAATAAAAGAGAGTGTGGAAGATTTTCAAGGGGGCACAATTGTCTAACTGCTTAGGTACATTGTATCTCTGATACATGATTGTCTGTCCAATGCCCTAACACTAACGTGATGGCTTCCCTTTGATGTGTCCATATATAGAAAGTGGTTGGTTGTGGTAACTCTTCCCTGCAAAGCAAAATCAAAGGACAATGGCTCAGAACCGCAGAACCGAGTAGGTCGGTACTGATGACCGACAACAATTGGTCGAACAGAACAACGGGTTGGTAGAAGAAGTGAAAATGCTGAGACAGCATGTGGCAGACATGTATCAGGCATGGATAACGGGAAAAGCCCACCCCCTCCACCGCCAAGCCTCTTGAACTTGGTCATTTCCCAAGCACCCAACACCATAATGGAAGATCCCCCATACTCTCCATCCCAACCCATTTATGGCAGCTTTCCCAACTATCCGAGTAGCTCCATCACTCCTCAATGCTTCTCCGCTCCCCAACACCACTTCTTTCCCTGTGACCTCAAAAGCCATACCTCACTTCCTAGGTACCCGACTCCACGAAATGCTTACCCACCCATACAAGCCTACCAAAAGCCATCTGGATCAGGTTTTCGGCCCTGTCAACATGCAAGAATGAAGAGGTTGCTGAAACGAGGAAAGGCTCTCACCCCTATCGGGGTATCTTATGCCAGTCTATTTGAAAGGCTAAGGCATGCTGGCTCGATTGAGCCACTCCCCGCATGTACTCCAAATCCACTTGCAAGGAGCTTTGATCCGGCAGCGCGATGCGCCTACCACTCCAATGTCATAGGGCACAACATTGAGAGCTGTCATAGTTGGAGAAGGGAAGTAGAGAAAATGATCCAAAAAGGGCGGGTTGTGATTAATAACAGTGACATGGTGCACTCGAGCCCCCTCGAGAACTTGCCGACGGATGTTGATGATATTGAAGCTGGTAATGGTCTTGGCAGTATCGATGCAAAGCTCAGTGGCTAAGATGCCAGTCTTGATAAAGTGGAAGGACGCTCTGTTCCTTGGTTAACAAGAGAGAAGCTTGTGGTGGCTTATTTTGTTGACATTTATGTTGTTCGGATTATTAGGGTTATAAGTCGGATATTGTCTTGTCCAGTTTGTTTTAGGATTTTGTTCTGGATTGTTTTGTTTGTTTTGTTATTTAAACCATTTCACCGGTAGTCAAATACAAAATCTTGTCTTTCTTTATTTCCAGTCATCTCTTTGTTTAGTCCTTTTATCATTTTTGTTCAGTGTCGATTCTAGTGACATGACATGCGCACACAGTTTGGGCCTAACCTTAAAAGTTATTCGTAAAACCCTGGAAAGGCGTTCAGACCATTTAAAGGAAATAAGAACGGTTTGGGATTATTTGAAGCCCGAGTCATGTGGAACTGGGGCAAGTGAAACACAAAGAAAAACCGTTAAAAGCAAGATTCCCCAAATTGGCATGAGGGTCGTTCAAGATAATGAGGGTGAGAGTGTCACCCAACGGTGCTTTTGAAATGACAAGGAAAAATAAAATGTTTAACATAATTGTCAAGTCCGGCACCATCGGAAGAGACTATAAACCTATGTTCAAATTGTGTTGTTTGCACTTGGCATGTTTTGAAGACTGGAATGACGAAGGCATTTTGTTCTTCTACCTAAACACTTTATCCTTTGTTAACCCCTTTTGAGCCTTATTGTTTTCTTTCATACCCCTCGTTCGGAATCAGTAGCAACGAAAAAAGAGAAAGAAAGAAAACAACAAAACGAAAAAGAGAAAAATGAAAGAAAAAAAAAAGAAAAATGATAACAAAAAAAAAAGAAAGTCGGAATGAAAAGAGGAATTGGGAACTACGTTTGACCTGATTCCTCAAAGAGGATACGTAGGCGTTTCACGGCTCGGTCATAGTTTTGAAAAATGAAAAAAAAATCAATTAAAATGTCCCCAAGCAAGAAACTGGGGCAAAAGTTGTGTTTGTTGTAAATAAATATAATTCCGAAAGTTGTAATTAATAACCCAAAATCGATGCATTTTTGAGCCTTTTATACCCTTTCTTTCTAGCCTATCCAAAACCCACATTACGGTCCAAAGAAAGACCTTCTGATCAGTCTTTAAAAGATGCCAAGTCAGACAAATGAGAGTCTCACAGGTGAGCATAACATTCTGTTCCACAGCAGAAAGGACTCTAATCTCCAACAGAAAGAGTCATACCGGCAACACTCCGAATCCCCAGCTGGAAAGTGATACAAATGAGAGAGTATTATCGGTGAAAACCTTCATAGGCACCATAAAGCGATGAAAGCTGAGAGAAGAACAAAAAATGAGAGAGACTTGATAGTGAAAACCCTTCGGGCACTACAAGTCGAATAAGTTTGAGAATCAGATGGGGAATCGACAATTGAAGATCTTGAAAGATGATTGACGGTAGAGGATAGGCCACATACGCATGTCATGGCCATTAGAGTCGGTATCTGCATTTGATAGGTTTTTATTTATAGTTTCTTTTGTTAAAGAGTCATTCTTTTTCTTTTTATTCTGTTCCCTTTTATCTTTTTCCTTTCATAGAAAAATCCCCAATAGAGTCTGTCTGGTCAGAACAAGTGAATTGACTTCGAAATACGCCATCAGCTTTCCAATTATACGAAATGAGATCTGACTAGTACATCCAAATGGTATAAGTCAGGAAGGAACAGGCGCAAAAACCGTCGAGAAGGGTATCCCCATCAAGATGAGATTGATAAAAGGGATGGGCCAGTGTCAGCAATTAACATCATCCCCAACAAGTTTTGATAGCATAATGGAACACAAAGTTGGGAAAGGAGAAAGAGGAAACCATCCCAGTAAGAGTATCACAACCAACCACCATGTTTTAAACTAACAAAATTTGTTTGATTTGAAACAGGTAAAGGAAATGGCATTGATGCCAGAAATGCATGCCGCAAGGGATATTATCAAACTGGGGCAGAAAATTTTCCTTCCGCTTAGAAAATTTTCTGGAAGTCAGGTACCCATGCGGGAAAGAATAAAGATAACACCAGTCTCAAGGGAAGTGGTCTTAGAACCAGTGTTGCCCCCAACATAATAAGTTTCTATGGAGGAAGTTGTTCCCCAGCAAAGGGATGAAACTTGAGCTCAGTGAAGCACTAGTTCTGAAAGAATCAGAATCCCCCAACAGTGTTATCCTCGACAGCGTTATCCCCAGCTGATAACATTTTACCCCCCAACAGGTAAGTAAATAATTCCCCAACAGTGTTATCCCCAGCAAGTATTCGAGGTAAGACATTTTCAAGTCTTAAGGATATTTTGGGTTCATCCGCCCTCGAATAGGATATTTTGGGTTCATCCGCCCTCGAATAGGATATTTTGGGTTCATCCGCCCTCGAATAGGATATTTTGGGTTCATCCGCCCTCGAATAGGATATTTTGGGTTCATCCGCCCTCGAATAGGATTTTATTTTCAAAGTTGTTGTTGAAGCCAGGCGCCCACCTGAATAACGAGAGGAATACTTTTCTTGTCTGTCCATTGCATATTTTAGGCGCCCACCTGTATAACAAGGGAATACATTCCACGCCTTTGCCAATAGGAGACGCACTTCCTAAGTCTAGTTCTGCCAATAGGAGACGCACTTCCTAAGTTAGTTTCACCCATAGGAGACGCATTTCCTCCTAAGTTTAGTTTTACCCATAGGAGACGCATTTCCTCCTAAGTTTAGTTTACCCATAGGAGACGCATTTCCTCCTAAGTTTAGTTTACCCATAGGAGACGCATTTCCTCCTAAATTTACTTTTACCCATAGGAGACGCATTTCCTCCTAAGTTTAGTTTACCCATAGGAGACGCATTTCCTCCTAAGTTTACTTTTACCCATAGGAGACGCATTTCCTCCTAAGTTAGCATTGAAGTTGGGAGCCCGCCCATATAACAGAGGCATACATTTCTGTCCTTTTACTTTCTGTTCTAGGTCGCCCACCAGTAAAATGCGGGAATACTTTCTGTTCTAGGTCGCCCACCAGTAAAATGCGGGAATACTTTATGTTCTAGGTCGCCCACCAGTAAAATGCGGGAATACATTTCATGTTCTAGGTCGCCCACCAGTAAAATGCGGGAATACATTTCAGTTCTAGGTCGCCCACCAGTAAAATGCGGGAATACATTTCATGTTCTAGGTCGCCCACCAGTAAAATGCGGGAATACATTTCAGTTCTAGGTCGCCCACCAGTAAAATGCGGGAATACTTTATGTTCTAGGTCGCCCACCAGTAAAATGCGGGAATACTTTCTGTTCTAGGTCGCCCACCAGTAAAATGCGGGAATACATTTCATGTTCTAGGTCGCCCACCAGTAAAATGCGGGAATACATTTCAGTTCTAGGTCGCCCACCAGTAAAATGCGGGAATACTTTATGTTCTAGGTCGCCCACCAGTAAAATGCGGGAATACTTTATGTTCTAGGTCGCCCACCAGTAAAATGCGGGAATACTTTCTGTTCTAGGTCGCCCACCAGTAAAATGCGGGAATACATTTCAGTTCTAGGTCGCCCACCAGTAAAATGCGGGAATACATTTCAGTTCTAGGTCGCCCACCAGTAAAATGCGGGAATACATTCATGTTCTAGGTCGCCCACCAGTAAAATGCGGGAATACTTTCAGCTCTAGGTCGCCCACCAGTATAATGCGGGCATACATTTCATAATTTTGCATTGAAGCAACTTTTTAGTCTTGTATTACAGATTTTGGAATCAGTAACCCCACCAGAAGGCGGAAGGTTACAACAGGAATCCCCAGCAGTAAACAATAAAATCCCCAGCACCGGGAAGCAAAAGGTTGCAACAAGAGGTCCCAGCACAAACTCAAGTGCATGTGTCAAAAGGAAGAAAAGCATCGGAAGAAAAGCACCGGAGGAAACACAAGCCGACAAGAAAGCAAGGCAACAAGAACAAATTTTAGTCTAGCCTAGCTTCTTGTTTTCTTTTAAGCACGGTGTAACAAGGAGATCGGTAAGCAGTGATAACAGCATGCAACAGCAATAACATCGCAGTCCCACGGTAGTCCCAGCTACCAAAAACTTCCCGAACTACATTGACCTGATTCCTGTTTAGCCCAGGATATGTAGGAAACCTTTGAAGCAAAGGTTCGGTCAAATCTTTTTCAAAAAATGCTTCAACGGAGTACTCGGATGGGCAAAAATCGCTCGCTTTATCTTTGCACGAAAACCCTTCGTGTCTCCGGGCAAAGAGGGGCAACTGTAAGCACGTGATTTTTGCCCTATATGAGAATTACTCCCAAAAAATTCAAAAATAAAATGATTTTTCTTTGGTGTGCAATTTTGTGATATTTTGTGATATTTTGAATAATTATTTGTATTTGTCTGTGCGTGTTTATTTGCTAAATTAATAAAAAATACAAAAATATGTCGCATTTTGCATGTAGGATTTAATTCTACAATTGTTAGTAATTAAATTTGTTTTACAAAAATTAAAAATTACAAAAAATAGGCATCGTTTGCATTTTAGCATTTAATGTCCAAATATACAATTTTATGCTTAATTATTACTTAATTGTGCGTTAATTGTTATTTGGAGTTAATTTGCATTTTTATAACTTAATTTAGTTCTTAATAATAGTTTAAGTATTTTTATAATTTAGTTTTAGAGAAATAAAAGAAGAAAAGAGAGCGAAAATATAAAGAAAGTCGGAATTGGGCCTCTTCTTCGATTTCAAGCCACAGGCCCAAAAAATGGCTCAATCTTCCCTACGACCCAGTCCATTTCGAACTGGGTCGACCCAGTCCATAACCCAAAAGACCCAAACCCCTTTGTCTTACATTTTACAAAACAAAACAAAACAAAAAGAAGACAAAAACCCTATAAATTCTCAAAACAATCCGCCACCCCCCTTCCCTATCTTCTTCTTCTCCAAGTTTCTCCAAAGCTCATCCATGGCTTCCCCCTCAAGCTCCCATGGCTGCCTCGTCCTCATCTTCTCCATCGCACCATGAACGAGCAGTCCCATGGCTGCTTCTTCTTCTTTTAAACACCAACAACTCCACCATCGCACCATGAACGACCCCAAGCTTTCTTCGTCGCACCATGAACGATCCCAAGCTCAAGCTCATTCATGGCTGCTTCCTCGCAGTCCCTTTCATCCTCTTTGTCGAATAACGAGCCTCGTCTTCCACCCGAGGCAACCCCAGTCACGCCGGAAAAACCCTCGACCAACGAAGGAGGAACCCCATCGTTGCGGCTTCCTTTCCTCCGACCAGCTGCTCCTGTTCCGAGCACGTCGAGCTGTTGCCATGGTCGACTAGTTGCTCCTGTTCCGAACACGTCAACTGCTGCCCGCGACGAGCTGCGACGGGCAGCCATGAGCGTTCAGCTGCGACAAGCTGCGACGAGCAGCCATAAGCGTTCAGCTGCGACGAGACTGCTCCAAACGGATGATGATTGCTCCAGCTTCGGCGTGGACATGGATACCATTGCACCACCTCAATATCGAGCAGCTGTCCGTCGACCTCCCCGTCGACTTGGTCGCCGCTGCTTCTCCTTTTCCTCCAGTGATGCTGCGTCGAACCCCCATTGTTACTGTTGCGACGTTGCTTCAGTCAAGTTCTTAAAGTCGTTTGTTCGTCGTTAAGTTCGTTGTTGAGTCCGGGCAGATTTATTCCCATTATTGAGGGTTATCGAAACAGTCCATACAATCGAATTCGTCGTTGTTCATCTCCGGTTAGTAGATTTTTGAGTTTTATTTTGTCCGTATTTTGTTTTGATATTTTCGAATCTAAAATCGGCAAATGTTTGTTTTGTTCATGTTTATGTTTAGATATTTGATTTTTGGTCTTGTTCATGTTCATGTATTTTTGTTGAATTAATTTTCAGATTTCAAATGGAAGTTAATTAGTTATTTTTCATGTTTATTTCATGTTTGTATTGTTGTTTAAGTGAACATTTGTTATTGTTTAAGTGAATATTTGTTAGTTTGATGTTTGTTAGATTCAAATTGAAATTTAATTAACTATTTCTTCAATTTGTTTCATGTGTTTATGTATTGTTAGAAATTGTTAATATTGTTAAGTTTAAGCTTAAGTTCATAATTGTTTATTCGTCGATCTTGTTATTTGTCTAAAAGAATTTAGTTGTGTTTAGAGAAATATGTTGATTTAATCGTTTAAATCCATCATGTTTGTTGTTTAAAATAGATTTAATTCATGTTCATACTTTGTTTGATTGTTCTTGAATCCGAAATTTGTATAGCTTGATTTTCTTGTTTACCATTTGTGATTATTTCTTGAATTTGTCTCATAAAGTTTAATATAGGAATTGTTGTTGTAATGTTGTTAGAATAGTTGATTTTAAGTTCAATATTATTGAATTTAGAAATCTAAATATACTTGTTTGTTGTTGTTGTTGAATCCGAAAATAGGATTGTTTGTTGCTAAAATATTGTTCAATCAAATTTTAGTTGTTCAATTTGTGTTCATGTGATTTGTTGTTGAAATGTTGTTGAAATCATGTTCATGTGCTTTGTTGTTGAAATGTTGAAGAAATCATGTTCATGAAATTTGTTGTTTGAACATTGTTAGAAATTAATCATATTGTCTATATTTTGGTTATGTTTGATTAAATGATGTGTTATAGCTGATGGGTAGTTTGGTAATTTGTAGTATGTTCAGGGGTAGTTTGGTAATTTCAGTAAGGTCGTGAGGGATAGTTTAGGAATTGTACATTTTGTAATTATTTATTTGAAGCATGGGGGACAAAATGAAATGGGGTGGGTTGTGATATGATTATTTAATATAAAGGGGGGACAAGACAAAATTTAGTGGGGGAATCTTGCATTATTTTATGTTAGGCATGGGGAACAAAATATAATGGGGTGGGGTTGATATATTTATTTAGTGTAATGGGGATGAATGGGTTAAAAATGAGTTGATTTTAATTAATGAAAAGATTTATGGGATGAGTTATAAGAAGTCTTGAAATCAGAAACACAAAGGCAGGAGACAGAAAAAAAAACGGGAGAGAGAAACAAATCTGAAAATAAGAGAGAAAAGGGCTGAACATTTAAGAGATAGAAAATTCCGAAAAATATTTAAGCTTTCAAATAAAAAAAAACAAAAAAAAATATTCTGCTTTCTTTTGTTGTTTGAAATCAGAATTGATTGTTGTTTCATAAAAGCTGAAGCTTTTGTTTTTTTGGATTACTACTCCACCGGTCTGTTACTGGGTTGTTACTGTTGTTGGGCTATTGTTGCTGTGTTGTACTGATTTTACTGCTGCTGCTGATTCTCATCTTCATTTTCTTTTGCTTCCAATATCAGGTACACAACTGACACGCTGGTTATTGTAATCCGAAATATGAAGCATGAATACGAAAAAATGAAGAGTTGAAATTTTGAATTATATTTAATTATATTCTGAATTTTATTTGTATGTATAAATTATGTAGTTTGCAAAAAATCAGAATCATGTAGATATTTAATACATATAGTGGAACATTCGACGATAGCTTAACAAATGAACTATCTACATCTATTGCCTAAAAATAAATAAATGGTGTAGTAATTCCGTTGAATAAAAAATCAAACGAATAGGCCATCTAGTAGGTGTGAGCACGTGATTTTTGCCTTACGAAAACTACTCCAAAATAAAATCAAAAAATAAAATAAATTTCTTTTACTGTGTAATTTTTGAATTTTTGCATAGTGTTAAATGTTTGTGTTATGACCATAAAATGTTTACTTTGTCATAAATAAAATGAAAAATAAAATAAAATACATGTTGCATGCATATAGGATTTAATTATGCATTTAAAAGATAATTTAAATAAAATCACAAAAAATATGCAATCGTTCTAAATATTCCACTAAGTGATTGATGTTTTGTCTATGTGTTAAATAATTGTTATAGAGTAATTAATATATTTTTGTAAAGTTAAAATTATTTTATAGTTAATATTATTGTAATGATAATTTTTGTTTTTATTTTTGATTAGGATTTTATTAATTAATAAAATCAGAAAATAAAAAATATATACAAGTTGTAAAAATTTGGACCTGGATTAAAATCCAGGCCCAAATCAATTTATCCCCCCCACAGCCCAATCCAAACAAACCAGGCATCCGGTCCAATATCAAACGAGTCAAAACGACATCGTTTGATTGTGGTTTATTAGTGACCGTTGGATCAAAGCCAACCAACGGCTGAGATCCCACGAACCTAACCCATAATCTTACCCGATCCAACACCCGATTCAACCCGTCCCCCCAAACTTAAGCCAAACGACGTCGTTTGGTTAAGTGAGTAGATCCCGAGCCGTCCATCCTGCCTAATCCAACGGTCAATATCCACCCACCATTCCCCTATATAAACCCATAATCCTTACCCCGGCCCCCTAACTAAACACCCCCCCCTCCGCTCCTGTTCATCATCGTTCCAAACCAAATCCCTAAACCTAGCCGCCCCTATTCCCCTTCGCCTGAAACCCGGCGGCATCAACGCCGCCGGTCTCCACCTTAACACCCCAGAACCCCCTGAACACCCTCTATCCGAATATGTTAGCCTCTTGGCTCGAATCTTCCTGAAGGTTCTCGAATCTTCATTTGAAGATTCGAGCCAAACTTAGATCTAAACCTAACAACCCCAAATCGACACCATAGCTTCCCCTAACCACCCTAAGTATGGATCTGTAGTTTGTTTGGCTCGAATCGTTTCCGAGCTTCTCGAATCTTCTTTTGAAGATTCGGACCAAACAAGAACAAACTCAGATCCGTTTTAAGCTGACACCAAATGACCCCTAGGCTACCCTCACCCTTGTATCATATTTGGTTCTCCTCGAATCTGACCAGAAATGGTTAAATCCCAAATCGAACTTTCAAGAACCCTAAAAATACCAGACTTTTGGATTCTGTCCAGATTGAATAAAGATTGAGGTTTAATCGACCTTAGTCGAAGTATTTTCAGTGGAAAATACTTCGACTAAGGTCTGTTTGATTTCAAACAAAGTCCAAATCCAAGTCGAGTTGAGTTTAGTTGAATTTAAAGGTTCAGAGGTAATTTCTGTTTCTTATGAGCATTCTATGAGTATTCTATGTTTGTTTTCATTAGTCTGTTTAATTTTTCATATTTTTTTAGTCAATTTTGTTATACTGTCTCATACTCGTCTATTAGATCAGAATCATACTATTGTTTCTGTTGTTTACGAGTGGTCATAATATGTGTAATTGACTCGATTAAGTTCGTCGATTAGTTGTTTTATAAATTCTTATTGCCATTAATGCTGTTTGTAATACCCTGTTTATCCGTTTGGAATTGTTTATTGTCATTGAACTCAGTCAATTAGTTCTTCCCAATTAATTGATTCTCTTTTAATAATTCAGAAAGTTTGTCAATGGTATGTATATATTGTTTTCTGAACAGGGCATTGTCAGTATATTGACAATGCTCCTGTATTTGTTTGCTTTTAGTTCAGTTTTGAATTTCAGTTGAAATAATCCTGCATGTTCTGTGTAATGTTAAGGGTGTTTTATTCAGTGTTCAGTTGAGAATCCCCTGTTTAAATTCAGTTCTTGTCAATCAGTTATTAGAAATGTGATATACTGTCTCAAAATCATAGGATTGGTTATAGCTGTAAATCAGAAGGATAATTAAGTTTATACAGATTATAGAATCTGTTTTACAGTGGGTTCTGATTTTTCAGTAATAACAGTAGGTTTTCAGGGGTACTACTGGTAATGAAACAGTGAGGTAATATGATATAATAGAGGGCTGAAAGTGGTATGTTAATGGCTATTAGTTAATGATACTAATGGGGAACAAGGGATAATGGGCTGCTAGAAATCAGGAAAAAGTTAACTTGATGGGATTTAAAGTAGTAAAGGCAGATTTTAATGGAATTTTTTCTGTTTTTAAAAGATAAAAGGGGGTCCGGGCAGCACTTAAAAAGGGGGGACAGACCTGTATAAGATAGAGGGAATGGGGACTGATTTAGAGGAGTTTTTCAGAAAACTTGAAGAGAGTTTAAGAGTTTTTTTTGGAGAGATTTTAGAACAGAATTTAGACAGACTTTAAGAGTTTTCATAGAGAGAGAAATCAGTTTTCAGACAGAAATTTTAAAGTTCAGTTTTCAGAGAGATTAGAACAAGGAAAACTTAGATTTTGGGTAGATTTTAAGAGGAGGAACAATCTGATTTAGAAAGGCAGTTTTTGTTTTTCTTCAGGTTATCTGTTTAAGAGAGGATGATTTCCAAAACATTAGGAAATACACACAGAAATACATACACATTTGTGAAAAACAGAAAGAAAGAAATGTGAAATAGGAATCTGAAACAGGAAGAGGAAAGAAACTGAAATCTGAAATGTTATCTTTCTAGAATCTGTCCGTTGTTTGCTTGTGAATATTGTTCAGTCCAAATCTGAAATTTTTCTCAAGTCTCTGTCACTGTTCATCTGGGTTAACGGGTCTTGTTCAGACTTGCTGTGTTATTGGTATATTCTGCTGATTTTGTTACTGCTGCTACTGCTGAAATTTACTCCTTCTACCTTCATTTTCAGGTACATGTCTTTTAAATTTTAAGTTGGAAAGAGATTCAACATGATTCATCAATGAAGCTTGAATTGAAATTCTGTTTTTCCATTTGTCCAAGTTCATCAGTTTAAATTTCATTTTTCGTTTCATGTTAGTTAATTAGTAGTGAATTCAATTTGATAGCTATGAGCTAATTGTCTTACTTTGAAAGTTCGTATAAAGCTTTGTAATAATGTTAGTCCTTCATCTCATTAGTTTAATCATATTTGAACTGTCAAGGCAAGAAACATGACATAAAGATTGGCTATTTACTAAGCCTTATGGCGTTGTTAGAATAGAGTGAAAATATCAAAACTATATTGCTAGTTTATTCTTATACTTGATTTAGTTATGGATGGAATGATATAAGTTGTACGTTCTTATGTGGTATGATAACAGATATTTATAGAACCATTAGTGGATAGTGAGTTGAGTTGTTATGGCTCATTACGATGTTAAAGTGCTACGAATGTTTCAAGACATACAAATAGGTGGCATGTAAAGCAATGTTGTTAATTAATTTGTACAATAATTCCCTTTATTATCAATTTGATGCCTATTTACCATCCTAAATAAATAATTAGGCCTATTAGATTAAAAGCAAGTATATGAGAATAAGATGAGATATACAAATTGCAACACTTTTTATCAACGACAATTAGAAATAGGACTTGCACTAAATAGAAATAATAAAAGTTCTTGAAAAAATATTCTTCCCTTTATAAATCATTTTTAGTTTCATATACAATTCATTATTGGGCATATAGATATATATGTTGTATTTGTGAAGAATAGTATTAATCATGTTCTTATTCTTTATTTTGAATTTGAATAGTCTTGGATGAACATGTTATATGCGGAAATTATAATCAACGGGCAACATTCAATAAATTGTGAATTCTTTTTCAAGAATTAAAGGGTATCTTAAATGAAGATTTCTCATAATATAATAAACAATTTGTGGAAAAATCCCTAATATCATTACAAATATTTTGCGCAATTAGGGATACGTTCGCGTACCCTGATTACATTTTTAAAAGCAAAAAATTCGGATTATGCGTACGCGCAATTTCGAGCGAATATTTAATAAGGGATTTCTTCGAGGACGTTAAAATAATTTCATATAACTCGAGGTGTGCAGTTCTTTCTAAATAAAAAGGGTGATGGTGTTCCTGACTTTATTTTTAATATATATTTTTTATAAAAACTATAACATGGACAATTTTATTGTGTACACGTACGCGTGGCACAATCTCTGGTACTTATAAAAAAATATATAATACGAATATACGTACGCGTAATTCGTCCATATAATTGTAAACAATAAGTAAAAAGCGGTAGTAAAGTCATGCAATAAAAAAAAGTATTTAATAAAAATCAAGATAATTAAGCCAATAATAAAAACAGTTAAGCGACCGTGCTAGAACCACGGAATTCGGAAATGCCTAACACCTTCTTCCGGATTAACAGAATTCCTTACTCAGGATTTCTGGTTCGCAGAATAATAAACAGAGTCATATTCTCCTTGATTCAGGGATTAAAAGTGGTGACTTGGGACGCCTTAAAATTCCCAGGTGGCGACTCTGAAACAAATAAACAAATCTCGTTTCGACTGTCCTTCAATTGGAGAAAACTCCCCACGCGCCCCGCGGGCGCGGTAAAAAGGAGGTGCGACAGCTCTGGCGAATCTGCTGGGGAACCGAACCCAGAATCTCTGGTTCAGGGTTTGAAGAATTCGAGCTTAAAATATCTGTGTTAATTGGCTTTATTTACTATATGATTTTTAACTGTTTATATGCTAATATGCTAAATGTTTTTTTTTACCGCTTCAATATTATTTGAATTGTGAATATATATAACTGCTACGAAACCCCCTTCTTTCTGAGTCTTCTGAATTTATGGTGTACACGTGCGCGTGACCCACCTTTCTGTTAAAGTCATACCAAATAAGACGGAGTTGGGACAAGTAACTAGGCCGGGCAGACTTTCGTGCTCCCGGTACGTTGCCCCCGCTTCGGCTCAAACTGTCCGTTTGGGTAAGCCAGGTTTAGAACAATCAACCTAAGGTTTTACACTTAGAATAACTCAGCCATGTACCGGATCCCTAGTAGGAACGTCTATTTGCATCATACACATTTGGCCTTGGAGACTCAACACAGGGGTTGGGTCTGTCTAGGACAGGTGAACCCAAAATAAAAAGACCATCATGATGCATCCTACTTGTTACTTGTGCATTCATTTGCCTCGAACATGCTTGTTGACCAGCTTAAATAAAATCGTGGTAAGAAGAAAGGAATAAAATAGGTTGTTTTTAAAAAAAAAAATTCGAAAAATAAATAGTTTTAAATTTTGAAATAAAGGTATTTAATAAATAAAAAAAATTTCGAAAATGATTTTTTTTTGTTTTAGTATAAATTTTTAAAAAATGAATTTTGACTTTATCAAAATTAAATTTCAGATACAAAATGAGCACCACACAAAGCCCCTCATCCACAAGTACGGAAGAATTTCTATGTCAGCTTCAAATGTGGTGGTATGATTTAGGCGAAGACGGTCAAAAATGGGTCGTCAAGCATTTGGGAAATCTCACGGACATTATGAAAGTTAAACCCCGTGATGATCTGATTACGGCGTTAGTAACTTTCTGGGACCCTGTTCACAATGTTTTTCGTTTCTCTGACTTCGAGCATACTCCTACATTAGAGGAGATAGCTGGCTATGCTGGTTTTGACGGAAGACTAAGAAATCAAAGCTTGATATTCACAAAGGCTCCTTCGGTACATCGATTCTTCGGTCTTTTGAACATCAGCAGTCAAATCAGGAAAAGCAATGTCATCAATGGATGTTGTTCCTTCAACTTTTTGTATTCAAGGTTCGGAAAGTCAGATGGGTTCGAAATTCATGAGAAAGGCCTTACTAATAAGCAAAACAAAGACACTTGGCAGATGCACCGTCGATTTGCTTTCATGGTGACTTTTCTAGGAGTCATGGTCTTCCCAAATAAAGAGCGAACAATTGATATTCGCACCGCAAAAATTGTGCAAATCCTCACCACCAAAGAAAATTACACCCTTGTCCCCATCATTCTATCAGATATTTATCGGGCTTTGACTTTATGCAAATCAGGAGCAAAAGTCTTCGAAGGATGCAAAATTTTGTTGCAAATATGGGTGATTGAACATCTCCAACAACAACCCAAGATCATACAGTATGGGTCAAACAATGATAATTACATCGAAAGCTATGAGGAAAGAACAAAAAATTATCAGGTTCTAGAAGGGATAGAAGCATGGGTATCTCATCTAAAGGCTTTAACGGCAAATCAAATTGAATGGACCCTGGGATGGCTCCCGATGAGGGAAGTAATACACATGTTAGCCTCAAATAGTTATCTACTACTATTGGGATTGAGAAGCATTCAGCCGTATGCACCACTGAGAGTCCTAAGGCAATTAGGGAGATATAAAATAGTTCCTGATGATGAAGATTTGAGTGTGCAAGTAATCGAATTACACCCAGAAGCCACTATTCCCGAGGCTCTACTCCAGCAGATATGGAATGGGTGCCGATACTTGAAAAGTGATACTCAAGTCCCAGACGCTACAAAGGGTGAGATAAATCCTGGATATGCAAGGTGGTTTGAAAAACGGTCTCGCGTAGATGATGTACCAGAGCCTAAACTAAGAAGGCCAACAAAAAGACCCCATGTTCAAAACTTCAATGATAAAATCCAAGAACGGTTGATCTGGGGAGAAAAGGAAAAAGGGTACAAAGCAACTATCCATGCCCTAAAAGAAAATCTGAGAAGCCTCAGTTTGGAAAAAGAATTACAAGCACAAGAAGCCGAAGGCGAGAAGAAGAGTCTAGCTTGTGAGAATGAAAATCTTCATGCTCGATTCCAAAAAATGAAAAGAGTTTCTGAAACGCCAAAGAGAAGCTGGAAGGATCAAAAAACCATCGCCAATCTCTTTGAAAGAATGCAAGATTATGATTCCATTCTTGCAGAAAATGAAAGGGAATTGAGCAAGGCAAAAGAAAGGATCCAACAATTAAACGAAGAAGCCAGATCTAACAAGGAACGCCAGGATAGGCAATCCGAAAATGAAAAGGCACAATTCAAGAAGGAAAAGGACTATTGGATGCAATCAAAAGACCAGCTTCGTGCACAACTAGAAGAGGCAAGAAGATGCAACAGAAAACACCAACAAGCAGACCTCGACAGGGAAAGATCGTAAGCAAGATTAGAGCAGGCCAGACTCCGAGCCCTGTTAGAATTAGCTCTAGATCGTGAAAACCGTGTCAGAGATATAGCCACCACTCGTCAGCAGCAATTGCAAGACCAAGACCAACGTCTCCAAGGTTTCAGGGCACAAATCCACGACTTGGCAGTCTTCACATCTCAAAGTTATATAAACTGCCAAGGAATGGATTATGAAAGGTTTACAGAGCATGCGCCCACTTTTGCTCGTCATCTAGCAATGGAGTTGGAAAGGATGTATCGAACGCTGGGAGGCCATCCGGGTCAAGCCCCACATTGAGCAGATAATCCAATATTTGACAACAAAAGTGGAAAGTGGGGCACGTTGTGAGATGTTAAGAATTGTATCTTTTATTTTGATTTAAGTCTGTGTGTTTTCAAGCCATTTTCTTAAAGTTTTCAAATGTAATTCCATCTTTGTGTAATGAATAAAAGTGATTGCCTTTGGTCCGAACTACGCAAGGTCTGATTCATGTAAGGCATGATACGTAGGCAATCTCTAAGATTCGACCACCACGATAAAAGATATATATAGTAAATAAAAGTGAATGACAATTTTCAATTTCAAGAAAGTTGGGACGACACAAGCAGCCGAGCAAATGCATAATAGAAAGGGATTATTTGTCTAGGAGCATTGCATCTCAACGTGTGATTATATATGTGTTAAACTCTCAAAACTAACAAGTTTGTTCATTTCCAGAATTCAAGCAGTTAGTTTCTCTAAAGAGTATACTGGCATATTATCACTATCACACAAGATCAAAAGGACCAATACCCGAAAGTATGTCTATCCCAGATGTTGACACAGGTATGGAGCTAGAGGAGATGGATGTCGGGAAAATGAAAGAAGAGATGTTTAAGCTCAAGCAGCAAATGGCTGAGATGTACCAAGCATGGTCTACAGGACAGCTACCCCCATCTTACCCAAATAACCCTGCTCCATCAATGACCCAAACTCAGGATAATATCACCACTGAATTATCCCCAAACTTCCCCATTTACCAGCACTACCGAGGCACCACCTCTCAGACACCGCAGTCTCCACCTCCGAAACCCGTTCCATATTTTCCTCCACCTATGACTCCTGTTTTAGTAGCACCTCCCCTTGCTACATTCCACAAAACTCCTAGTGAGCCTGCATTCCAGGCCCAGGACAACCAATATTACCCCCCGGAGCCCACCCTCAAAGCCTCCGAAATTCATTCAACCACTCCTCATTTTGATCTTCCAACCAAAATTGACAAGCCAGCCAAAAATGCTGAGCAAGAAGAGATGTTCAGGAAGGTCAAGAGTCTAGAACAATCGTTCAGAGACATGCGAGGATTAGGTGGGCAAGTCAGTGTAGCCTACAAAGATTTGTGCTTGTTCCCAAACGTACAATTACCAGTTGGCTTCAAGATGCCCAAATTTGACTTATACAACGGGCACGGTGACCCAGTAGCCCACTTAAGGGGTTTCTGTAGCAAGATGCGAGGAGCTGGGGGAAAGGATGAATTATTGATGGCTTACTTCAGTCAAAGTCTAAGCGGATCAGCTTTGGAGTGGTATACACGCCAGGACCATGGGAGATGGTACACCTGGGATGATCTGGCACAGGCATTTGTATACCATTTCCAATACAATCTGGAAATCATCCCAGATCGATTATCTTTGACAAAATTTGAGAAGAAACATAATGAAAGTTTCAGAGAGTATGGTTTTCGGTGGAGAGAACAGGCAGCAAGAGTGGATCCTCCTATGAAGGAGAGTGAAATGGTAGACTACTTCCTCCAAGCCTTGGAACCGACTTACTATGCCCACTTGGTTTCAGCGGTTGGGAAATCATTCAACGAAGTAGTGAAGATGAGAGGTATGGTGGAAGAAGGCCTCAAGACAAATAAAATCATGAGCTATTCAGCAATTAAGGCAACTACTCAAGCTATTCAAGGCGGGGTAGGAGGAATCGGAAGAAAGAAGAGGGAGGAAGCAACAGTAGTTGATTCAGGAATTTGGTCGGGACCCAGAGGTTCACCGCTTTACTATAATCAGCAACGACCTCGCCAATCAGCTTACCACCATGATTCATCCCAACACTACTATCACCCTTCAGAGCCTCATTTTTCCATTAACCATGCTCAAGCATACAATCAGCCACCTGTTCACACCAATTGGCGTGCTCCTGTCACACCAAATACTTACCCACGAGCCTATCCCGGACCAGGTTTCAGGCCTAGGCCAGCATTCAGGGGAGAGAGGGAACAGAAAAAGAAAACTTACACTCCATTGGGAGAGTCTTACACCAGTCTGTTCCATAGGTTGAGACAGCTAGACATGCTGAGACCAATACAATCCAAGCTACCCAATCCTCCTCCAAAGAATCTGGATTACACCATTAGATGTGAATATTGCTCCGGTGCACCAGGCCATGATACGGAGAAATGTTGGCATTTGAAAAATGCAATACAAGAGCTGATTGATACTAATCAAATCGAGGTTCAAACCCCCGAAGCCCCAAATATCAATAGAAATCCAATGCCAGCCCATCAAGAGGCTAATATGATAGAAATCATACAAGCTGATGGGGAGACAAAGAAGCCGTCACAAACTGTCATGATGATCAAGTCTCATGAAACCAAGCCAGATAAGCAGTTAATGGAGGAGAAGCCGGTGTCTAAGCAGAACAAAAATGGTGATGAACCGTCTATGATAGTCGATGAGGGATCATCGAGCAAAGTTGCCGCAAAACAAGAAAGGCCGAAAGTGATAGTACCAGGGGTTGCTAACAAACCCATTGTATTCGTGGAAGGAGCCCGTACAGATCGGGTTATTATTGCACCTGTAATCCAGCTGCCGGTCATCAACAACAAAGCCATCCCATGGAACTACGAACGAGTGACTGTAATGTACAAGGGAAAAGAAATCAAGGAAGAAGTGTGTGAGGTGCAAGGCTTGACTCGTTCGGGAAGATGTTTTACTCCCGAAGAGCTGAGAAAAACTAAAAACAATCCAATGCCAACAAAGAGAGTTGTGACGGAAGAAGAGGCGGAGGAGTTTTTAAGAAAAATGAAATTACATGATTATTCTGTTGTGGATCAATTAAAGAAGACCCCCGCTCAAATTTCATTGTTGTCATTACTGATCCATTCAGAGGAGCACCGTCTGGCTTTGATGAAAATCCTGAATGAGGCTCACATTCCTGAAAAGATCTCTGTAAATCATTTGGGAAAAATAGCCAACAGAATCTTTGAGACAAACAGAATTACATTTGCTGATGATGAATTACCTGTGGAAGGTACCGAGCACAACAGAGCTCTTTACCTCACCGTGAAATGTGAAAACTCCATAGTAACCCGGGTATTGGTTGACAATGGGTCAAGTGCAAACATATGCCCTCTCTCCACTTTAAACAAATTAAAAATTAAAGAGGAGAGGATCCAGAAGAATAGTATCTGCGTACGGGGGTTTGACGGTGGAAGCAGAGATTCATTTGGCGACATAGTGTTGGAACTAACAATAGGGCCAGTTGAATTCACAATGGAATTCCAAGTGTTGGACATAACTGTTTCTTACAACTTGTTGTTGGGTCGACCATGGATCCATGCTGCTAAAGCAGTCCCGTCAACACTACATCAGGCTATCAAGTTTGAATGGGATCATCAAGAAGTAGTCGTGTATGGAGAAGAAAGTTTAAATGCTCACAACAGTACCATTGTACCGGTCGAGGGAACAGAAATTGACCAGGGACCATGGGTATACCAAGTAACCGACACAGTGCCGATAGAAAAAATTCCAGAGGGGAAATATCTTCCAAATCCAAAGATATCCTCTGCATCAGTCATGGTAGCTTATGAAATGTTAAAGAATGGCTTTATACCCGGCAAAGGTCTGGGTTTATCTTTGCAAGGAATTATACAACCAGTATCTCTCCCCGAGAACTGGGGAACATTCGGTTTGGGGTTCATACCCACTGCCGATGACGTGATAAGGGCTAGGAAGCTGAAACACCAAGCATGGGTTCTTCCAAAACCAGTCCCACATCTGTCAAAGTCTTTTGTCAAGACCTGCGCTAAAAATCGCCCGATAACAACAATTCCTAAATCCCGGGTCAATCCTGAGAAGGAATTAATTGAAAGGTTCGAGAAATTGTTTAGTGATGTGAATATGTTGGAAAGCGGAAAAGGGTGTAGCAACGCAGAAGTTCAATTCGTTGGGCCAGAAACAAAGCTCAATAATTGGAAAGCCACTCCTCTCCCAATTCGAAAGGAGACTTGGTAGTTTATTTTGATTTTCTTTCAGTTTGTTTGGGTTACTTCAGGGTTGTAATCCCAAAGCTTATCTTACAGTTTGTTTGAAGTGTGCAAACCTTGTTATCTTTCATCATTCAATAAAAAGCAGTTTCCTTTTTATTATCATTCCTGATAGTTTTCTTTTCTTTTTCTTCTTTCCTGTACAGTTCCTTTTACGCTGGTTCTAGTGATATGGTATGCATGAGGAATCTTCAGCCCAGTCTTAAAAATCAATCTGGTTCCGAAGTAATAATTCAAGAAATATATTGTGATTATGAATCAGAATATGATGAAGATGAGGTTTTTGAAGAGATTAGTAAAGAGTTAATTCACTTTGAGGAAAAAATCAAACCTAACTTGAGTGATACCGAGGACGTCAATATAGGGGACACGAGTAATGTCCGGGAAACTAAAATAAGTGTCCATCTCGAACCGAAGATCCGAGAGGAGTTAATTAAAGCGCTCATAGAATTCAAAGATGTTTTTGCATGGTCGTATGACGATATGCCGGGCTTGAGCACTGATTTAGTGGTCCACAAATTACCCACCGATCCAACGGTGCCTCCTGTCAAGCAGAGGCTGAGAAAATTCAAGCCTGATATGTGTGTGAGAATTAAGGAAGAAATCACCAAACAATTGGAAGCAAAGGTCATTCGAGTCACTCGATATCCTGTTTGGTTAGCTAATGTCGTTCCTGTGCCAAAGAAAGATGGAAAAATTAGAGTATGCGTCGACTATCGCAATCTCAACAAAGCAAGTCCAAAGGATAATTTCCCATTACCCAATATCCATATTTTGATCGACAATTGTGCCAAGCATGATATAGGGTCTTTCGTGGATTGTTATGCCGGGTATCATCAAATTCTAATGGATGAAGAAGATGCAGAAAAGACGGCATTCATCACACCATGGGGAACTTATTGCTACCGGGTAATGCCATTCGGTCTGAAGAACGCCGGAGCAACCTATATGAGAGCAATGACCACAGTGTTTCATGATATGATACACAAGGAAATTGAGGTATACGTGGATGATGTAATCATAAAATCAAAGCATCAGGCCAACCACGTTGGGGATTTGAGGAAGTTCTTCTTAAGACTTCGCAGGTACAACCTCAAGCTTAACCCTGCCAAGTGCGCATTTGGAGTTCCGTCCGGAAAGTTGCTGGGATTCATAGTCAGTCGACGAGGCATCGAACTAGACCCATCAAAAATTAAAGCCATCCAAGAATTGCCACCTCCCAGGAACAAAACTGAAGTAATGAGTTTGTTGGGAAGGTTAAATTACATCAGTAGGTTTATTGCTCAGCTCACATCAACCTGTGAGCCAATTTTCAAATTGTTAAAAAAGGATGTTGCGGTCAAATGGACCGATGAGTATCAAGAAGTGTTCGATAAAATAAAAGGGTACTTGTCAAACCCACCCGTGTTGGTCCCGCCAGAGCCAGGAAGACCTTTGATTCTTTACTTAACGGTTTTGGAAAATTCATTTGGTTGCGTATTAGGGCAACATGACCTCACTGGCAGAAAAGAACAGGCCATCTACTACCTTAGCAAGAAGTTCACAGCTTATGAGGTTAAATATACTCATCTGGAAAAGACATGTTGCGCCCTAACATGGGTAGCTCAAAAATTGAAACACTATTTGTCATCCTACACTACTTACCTCATTTCTCGGTTGGATCCATTGAAGTACATTTTTCAAAAGCCTATGCCAACGGGAAGACTTGCAAAGTGGCAGATATTGCTCACAGAATTCGACATCATCTATGTGACTCGAACTGCAATGAAGGCTCAAGCACTGGCCGATCATTTAGCCGAAAACCCGGTCGATGAGGAATATGAGCCGTTGAAGACTTATTTTCCTGATGAAGAAACAATGCATATCGACGAGGTGGAGCAAATTGAAAAACCTGGCTGGAAACTTTTCTTTGATGGAGCCGCTAACATGAAAGGAGTCGGAATAGGAGCTGTAATCATTTCTGAAACAGGGTATCACTATCCTGTTACGGCTCAATTGCGATTTTATTGCACCAATAATATGGCTGAATATGAAGCTTGCATTTTGGGTTTAAGGCTAGCCGCAGACATGGGTATCCGAGAAATCTTAGTCATGGGAGATTCGGATCTTTTGGTACATCAAATTCAAGGAGAATGGGAAACCCGAGACTTGAAGCTCATACCATACCGACAATGTCTACATGATCTTTGTCAGCGGTTTCAATCAGTGGAATTCCAACATATTCCAAGAATCCATAATGAGGTGGCCGATGCATCATCAATGTTGCACCATCCAGACAAAGCTTATGTAGATCCAATACATATTCAAGTCCACGATCAGCACGCTTATTGCAATATGGTTGAAGAAGAATTTGATGGTGAACCATGGTTCCACGACATCAAGGAGTATATCAGGATGGGGATATATCCCGCACAAGCCACAGGAGATCAAAAGAGGACCATTAGGCGATTAGCAAATGGATTCTTCTTAAGCGGAGGAGTTTTGTATAAAAGAACACCAGATCTTGGATTATTAAGATGCATAGATGCCAGACAAGCTACAACTGTCATGTCTGAAGTACATTCAGGAGTTTGCGGACCCCACATGAGTGGATATGTGTTGGCAAAGAAAATCCTCCGAGCTGGTTACTATTGGCTTACCATGGAGCGAGATTGTATCAGTTTTGTGCGCAAGTGTCATCAATGCCAAATACACGGAGATTTGATTCATTCTCCACCATCCGAGTTGCACACAATGTCGGCACCATGGCCCTTCGTTGCCTGGGGCATGGATGTGATTGGACCAATTGAGCCGGCAGCATCCAATGGGCACAAGTTCATTCTGGTAGCTATTGATTATTTTACCAAATGGGTTGAGGCCAAGACATTCAAATCAGTGACCAAGAAAGCTGTGGTTGATTTTGTCCACTCAAATATCATATGTCGATTCGGAATCCCGAAGGTGATCATCACAGATAACGGTGCTAATCTTAACAGCAACTTAATGAAGGAAGTATGTCAACAGTTTAAGATTACACATCGCAACTCTACCCCATATCGGCCCAAGGCGAATGGAGCAGTAGAAGCAGCCAACAAAAACATAAAGAAAATACTTCGGAAATGGTAGAAAGATCAAGACAATGGCATGAAAAACTACCATTTGCGTTATTAGGATATCGTACTACTGTTCGCACTTCAGTAGGAGCAACTCCTTATTTGTTGGTATATGGCACCGAAGCAGTAATTCCTGTAGAAGTTGAGATTCCTTCCCTTCGGATCATCGCCGAAGCAAAGATTGATGATGAGGAATGGGTCAAAACCCGTCTAGAACAGTTAAACTTGATTGATGAAAAACGATTGACCGCAGTATGCCATGGTCAATTATATCAAAGAAGAATAGAAAGAGCATACAACAAAAAGGTGCGTCCCCGGAAGTTTGAAGTAGGTCAGCATGTGCTGAAACGTATTTTTCCACATCAGGTTGAAGCAAAAGGCAAATTTGCCCCGAATTGGCAAGGACCATTCATTGTGACCAGAGTATTATCGAATGGTGCACTATGCTTCACAGACATTGAAGGCAAATGCATAGATATGGCGATCAATTCTGACGCGGTAAAGAGATATTATGCATAACTTTTTGAGTGTTTGTATTTAGCATTATTTCGAAGATTGGAATGACAAAGACAATTTATTCTGCTATCCAAACACTATACCATTTGCTTCCCCTTTGAGCCATACTTGTTTCTTTCCTACCCTCTCTTGGAATCAATAAAAAAAATCAAGTATGAAATAATTAAAAAAAAACATCACTATTATCCAGTGAACTACGTTTGACCTGATTCCTCAAAGAAGGATACGTAGGCGCCTCACGGCTCGGTCATAGGGTGCACAATATACATAAAATGTGCACAAAAAGAAACATCAAGCGACCCCAATCAAGGAACTGGGGCAAGAATTGTATTGGAAATAAGAAAAAGATTCCAAGAGTTGTAATTTTAAACACATACCAAAACTGTTTAGCTTTTAATACCTTTTCCATTTCTAACCCCATACCAGAAAGACCTTTCGACCAATCTTAGAAAAATGCTGAGTCAAGCAAATGAAGATGGTTCATAACATTCTGGTACAAACAAGAAAAGAAAGTAAAAACGAGAGAGTCTTATAGGTGAAAACCCACACGGGCACCATAAGGCGACGGAAGTTGAGAGAAAAGTAAAATGAGAGAGTCTTATTGGTGAAAACCTTCGTGGGCACCATAAGGCGAAAATGAAGTGAAAAAATGAACAAATGAGGAAAGTTTATCAGTGAAAACTCATTAAGACATTGCAAGTCCAACAGGTTTGTGAAATGAAAAATGAGGTTGGATTATGGGAATTTTGGCAAAAACAAAAATGAGACAATTGAAAGGAGATTGATTAAAAGACTGGGTTGATTAATCCGAAATGCATACCCTGATCATTGGTGCCAGTAACTCCAATCAGATAAGTTTTTATTCTTTCTCCAACAGTCATCCAAACTTGGATTTTTCTTTTCATTCTATAATTGTCGAAATCAGCGTGTTTCGCCACAAATAAATCTTACTTTTCTAAAAAGCGTTGAGATAAGTTTTATTCCAAACAAATAAGAAGGAATGTCAAGGTATACTACCAAGATTCAAGGTTACATGATGCAAAATACGGCCACGAAAGGTGGGAGATAAAGGATATGGGTGTAAGAAAGGTGAAATCAAAAGTGGATTAGCAAAGTCAGAAGGGACATATGATTACAGTTAAAAGGGTTTGAAGGAAAACATATAGAGGGGAATCCTATAGTCAAGAATCAATTACGAGGACAAAACAGTCTTTTCAACCATTCCAAGGCAATAAAGAGAGACGAAGAGAAGCCTCACCATCGGCAAAAAATACCCCAGTTAACCACCCTGCTTTAAACTAACGAAGTTTTCTTTGATTTAAAACAGGGGCAAATACAATATTTGTGTCAGGAAATACCTGGTAAAAGAATTAAAGAAGTCAGGCGTCCACCTGGAGAATGAGGATAAGAATTGAAGAAGTCAGGCGTCCACCTGGAGAATGAGGATGAAGAAAAAAAGAAGTCAGGCGTCCACCTGGAGAATGAGGATGAAGAAAAAAAAAAGCAGTCAGGCGTCCACCTGGAGAATGAGGATGAGAATTAAAGAAGTCAGGCGTCCACCTGGAGAATGAGGATGAAGAAAAAGAAGAAGTCAGGCGTCCACCTGGAGAATGAGGATGAAGAATTGAAGAAGTCAGGCGTCCACCTGGAGAATGAGGATGAGAAAAGAAGAAGTCAGGCGTCCACCTGGAGAATGAGGATAAAGAATTGAAGAAGTCAGGCGTCCACCTGGAGAATGAGGATGAGAAAAGAAGAGCAGTCAGGCGTCCACCTGGAGAATGAGGATGAAGAATTGAAGAAGTCAGGCGTCCACCTGGAGAATGAGGATGAAGAATTGAAGAAGTCAGGCGTCCACCTGGAGAATGAGGATGAAGAATTGAAGAAGTCAAGCGTCCACCTGGAGAATGAGGATGAGAAAAGAAGAAGTCAGGCGTCCACCTGGAGAATGAGGATAAAGAATTGAAGAAGTCAGGCGTCCACCTGGAGAATGAGGATGAGAAAAGAAGAAGTCAGGCGTCCACCTGGAGAATGAGGATGAAGAATTGAAGAAGTCAGGCGTCCACCTGGAGAATGAGGATGAAGAATTGAAGAAGTCAGGCGTCCACCTGGAGAATGAGGATGAGAATTAAAGAAGTTAGGCGTCCACCTGGAGAATGAGGATGAAGAATTGAAGAAGTCAGGCGTCCACCTGGAGAATGAGGATGAAGAATTGAAGAAGTCAGGCGTCCACCTGGAGAATGAGGATGAAGAAAAGAAGAAGTCAGGCATCCACCTGGAGAATGAGGATAAAGAATTGAAGAAGTCAGGCGTCCACCTGGAGAATGAGGATGAAGAATTGAAGAAGTCAGGCGTCCACCTGGAGAATGAGGATAAAGAAATTAAAGAAGTCAGGCGTCCACCTGGAGAATGAGGATGAGAAAAGAAGAAGTCAGGCGTCCACCTGGAGAATGAGGATGAGAATTAAAGAAGTCAGGCGTCCACCTGGAGAATGAGGATGAAGAATTGAAGAAGTCAGGCGTCCACCTGGAGAATGAGGATGAAGAATTGAAGAAGTCAGGCGTCCACCTGGAGAATGAGGATGAGAATTAAAGAAGTCAGGCGTCCACCTGGAGAATGAGGATGAAGAATTGAAGAAGTCAGGCGTCCACCTGGAGAATGAGGATGAGAAAAGAAGAAGTCAGGCGTCCACCTGGAGAATGAGGATGAGAATTAAAAAAGCAGTCAGGCGTCCACCTGGAGAATGAGGATGAAGAATTGAAGAAGTCAGGCGTCCACCTGGAGAATGAGGATGAGAAAAGAAGAAGTCAGGCGTCCACCTGGAGAATGAGGATAAAGAATTGAAGAAGTCAGGCGTCCACCTGGAGAATGAGGATGAAGAAAGAAAAGAAGCAGTCAAGGCACCCACCTGAAGAACGCGGGAATGAAATTGAAATGTTGAAATCAAAAGCCCGCTCATATGAAAAAGGAGCACACTTAGAATCAATAAAGCAGAGGAGTCCAACAGAATCCCCAGCAAGAAACAACAAGAGTCCCAAAAGAAAATACGGGACACAATGAAAAGGAATACGGAATAAGCCAAATGCCCAAGAGTCACCAAAATATCAAGACAACAAGAAACGCAAGGGCATGATCTAGATAAGATTTTTATAATTCCTGTACCATAATCTAGTTTAATTTTTGTATTTCCTTTAAAGTAAGGTGTAATAAGGAGGTCAGCAAGCAGTAAAAGCAGCACAAAGCAGCAGTAACATCACAGTCCCATAGTAGTCCCAGCTACCCAAAATTCCCGAACTACATTGACCTGATTCTTTTATAGCCAAGGATATGTAGGAAACCTTTGAAGTAGAGGTCCGGTCAAATCTTTCTAAAAATGCTTCCCACGGAGTATTCGAACGGGCAAAAATCACTCGTATCCGCTCACTTTATCTTTGCACGAAAACTCTTCGAGTTTTCGCACAAAGAGGGGCAGCTGTGAGCACGTGATTTTTGCCTTACGAAAACTACTCCAAAATAAAATCAAAAAATAAAATAAATTTCTTTTACTGTGTAATTTTTGAATTTTTGCATAGTGTTAAATGTTTGTGTTATGACCATAAAATGTTTACTTTGTCATAAATAAAATAAAAAATAAAATAAAATACATGTTGCATGCATATAGGATTTAATTATGCATTTAAAAGATAATTTAAATAAAATCACAAAATATATGCAATCGTTCTAAATATTCCACTGTGTGATTGATGTTTTGTCTATGTGTTAAATTATTGTTATAGAGTAATTAATATATTTTTGTGAAGTTAAAATTATTTTATAGTTAATATTATTGTAATGATAATTTTTTTTTATTTTTGATTAGGATTTTATTAATTAATAAAATCAGAAAATAAAAAATATATACAAGTTGTAAAAATTTGGACCTGGATTAAAATCCAGGCCCAAATCAATTTATCCCCCCCACAGCCCAATCCAAACAAACCAGGCATCCGGTCCAATATCAAACGAGTCAAAACGACATCGTTTGATTGTGGTTTATTAGTGACCGTTGGATCAAAGCCAACCAACGGCTGAGATCCCACGAACCTAACCCATAATCTTACCCGATCCAACACCCGGTTCAACCCGTCCCCCCAAACTTAAGCCAAACGACGTCGTTTGGTTAAGTGAGTAGATCCCGGCCTTTCATTTTGATTGATCGGACGGTCAATATCCACCCACCATTCCCCTATATAAACCCATAATCCTTACCCCGGCCCCCTAACTAAACACCCCCCCCTCCGCTCCTGTTCATCATCGTTCCAAACCAAATCCCTAAACCTAGCCGCCCCTATTCCCCTTCGCCTGAAACCCGGCGGCATCAACGCCGCCGGTCTCCACCTTAACACCCCAGAACCCCCTGAACACCCTCTATCCGAATATGTTAGCCTCTTGGCTCGAATCTTCCTGAAGGTTCTCGAATCTTCATTTGAAGATTCGAGCCAAACTTAGATCTAAACCTAACAACCCCAAATCGACACCATAGCTTCCCCTAACCACCCTAAGTATGGATCTGTAGTTTGTTTGGCTCGAATCGTTTCCGAGCTTCTCGAATCTTCTTTTGAAGATTCGGACCAAACAAGAACAAACTCAGATCCGTTTTAAGCTGACACCAAATGACCCCTAGACTACCCTCACCCTTGTATCATATTTGGTTCTCCTCGAATCTGACCAGAAATAGTTAAATCCCAAATCGAACTTTCAAGAACCCTAAAAATACCAGACTTTTGGATTCTGTCCAGATTGAATAAAGATTGAGGTTTAATCGACCTTAGTCGAAGTATTTTCAGTGGAAAATACTTCGACTAAGGTCTGTTTGATTTCAAACAAAGTCCAAATCCAAGTCGAGTTGAGTTCAGTTGAATTTAAAGGTTCAGAGGTAATTTCTGTTTCTTATGAGCATTCTATGAGTATTCTATGTTTGTTTTCATTAGTCTGTTTAATTTTTCATATTTTTTTTAGTCAATTTTGTTATACTGTCTCATACTCATCTATTGGATCAGAATCATACGATTGTTTCTGTTGTTTACGAGTGGTCATAATATGTGTAATCGACTCGATTAAGTTCGTCGATTAGTTGTTTTGTAAATTCTTATTGCCATTAATGCTGTTTGTAATACCCTGTTTATCCATTTGGAATTGTTTATTGTCATTGAACTCAGTCAATTAGTTCTTCCCAATTAATTGATTCTCTTTTAATAATTCAGAAAGTTTGTCAATGGTATGTATATATTGTTTTCTGAACAGGGCATTGTCAGTATATTGACAATGCTCCTGTATTTGTTTGCTTTTAGTTCAGTTTTGAATTTCAGTTGAAATAATCCTGCATGTTCTGTGTAATGTTAAGGGTGTTTTATTCAGTGTTCAGTTGAGAATCCCCTGTTTAAATTCAGTTCTTGTCAATCAGTTATTAGAAATGTGATATACTGTTTCAAAATCATAGGATTGGTTATAGCTGTAAATCAGAAGGATAATTAAGTTTATACAGATTATAGAATCTGTTTTACAGTGGGTTCTGATTTTTCAGTAATAACAGTAGGTTTTCAGGGGTACTACTGGTAATGAAACAGTAAGGTAATATGATATAATAGAGGGCTGAAAGTGGTATGTTAATGGCTATTAGTTAATGATACTAATGGGGAACAAGGGATAATGGGCTGCTAGAAATCAGGAAAAAGTTAACTTGATGGGATTTAAAGTAGTAAAGGCAGATTTTAATGGAATTTTTTCTATTTTTAAAAGATAAAAGGGGGTCCGGGCAGCACTTAAAAAGGGGGGACAGACCTGTATAAGATAGAGGGAATGGGGACTGATTTAGAGGAGTTTTTCAGAAAACTTGAAGAGAGTTTAAGAGTTTTTTTTGGAGAGATTTCAGAACAGAATTTAGACAGACTTTAAGAGTTTTCAGAGAGAGAGAAATCAGTTTTCAGACAGAAATTTTAAAGTTCAGTTTTCAGAGAGATTAGAACAAGGAAAACTGAGATTTTGGGTAGATTTTAAGAGGAGGAACAATCTGATTTAGAAAGGCAGTTTTTGTTTTTCTTCAGGTTATCTGTTTAAGATAGGCTGATTTCCAAAACATTAGGAAATACACACAGAAATACATACACATTTGTGAAAAACAGAAAGAAAGAAATGTGAAATAGGAATCTGAAACAGGAAGAGGAAAGAAACTGAAATCTGAAATGTTATCTTTCTAGAATCTGTCCGTTGTTTGCTTGTGAATATTGTTCAGTCCAAATCTGAAATTTTTCTCAAGTCTCTGTCACTGTTCATCTGGGTTAACGGGTCTTGTTCAGACTTGCTGTGTTATTGGTATATTCTGCTGATTTTGTTACTGCTGCTACTGCTGAAATTTACTCCTTCTACCTTCATTTTCAGGTACATGTCTTTTAAATTTTAAGTTGGAAAGAGATTCAACATGATTCATCAATGAAGCTTGAATTGAAATTCTGTTTTTCCATTTGTCCAAGTTCATCAGTTTAAATTTCATTTTTCGTTTCATGTTAGTTAATTAGTAGTGAATTCAATTTGATAGCTATGAGCTAATTGTCTTACTTTGAAAGTTCGTATAAAGCTTTATAATAATGTTAGTCTTTCATCTCATTAGTTTAATCATATTTGAACTGTCAAGGCAAGAAACATGACATAAAGATTGGCTATTTACTAGGCCTTATGGCATTGTTAGAATGGAGTGAAAATATCAAAACTATATTGCTAGTTTATTCTTATACTTGATTTAGTTATGGATGGAATGATATAAGTTGTACGTTCTTATGTGGTATGATAACAAGTATTTATAGAACCATTAGTGGATAGTGAGTTGAGTTGTTATGGCTCATTACGATGTTAAAGTGCTACGAATGTTTCAAGACATACAAATAGGTGGCATGTAAAGCAATGTTGTTAATTAATTTGTACAATAATTCCCTTTATTATCAATTTGATGCCTATTTACCATCCTAAATAAATAATTAGGCCTATTAGATTAAAAGCAAGTATATGAGAATAAGATGAGATATACAAATTGCAACACTTTTTATCAACGACAATTAGAAATAGGACTTGCACTAAATAGAAATAATAAAAGTTCTTAAAAAAAATATTCTTCCCTTTATAAATCATTTTTAGTTTCATATACAATTCATTATTGGGCATGTAGATATATATGTTGTATTTGTGAAGAATAGTATTAATCATGTTTTTATTCTTTATTTAGAATTTGAATAGTCTTGGATGAACGTGTTATATGCGGAAATTATAATCAACGGGCAACATTCAATAAATTGTGAATTCTTTTTCAAGAATTAAAGGGTATCTTAAATGAAGATTTCTCATAATGTAATAAACAATTTGTGAAAAAATCCCTAATATCATTACAAATATTTTGCGCAATTAGGGATACGTTCGCGTACCCTGATTACATTTTTAAAAGCAAAAAATTCGGATTATGCGTACGCGCAATTTCGAGCGAATATTTAATAAGGGATTTCTTCGAGGACATTAAAATAATTTCATATAACTCGAGGTGTGCAGTTCTTTCTAAATAAAAAGGGTGATGGTGTTCCTGACTTTATTTTTAATATATATTTTTTATAAAAACTATAACATGGACAATTTTATTGTGTACACGTACGCGTGGCACAATCCCTGGTACTTATAAAAAAATATATAATACGAATATACGTACGCGTAATTCGTCCATATAATTGTAAACAATAAGTAAAAAGCGGTAGTAAAGTCATGCAATAAAAAAAAGTATTTAATAAAAATCAAGATAATTAAGCCTATAATAAAAACAGTTAAGCGACCGTGCTAGAACCACGGAATTCGGAAATGCCTAACACCTTCTTCCGGATTAACAGAATTCCTTACTCAGGATTTCTGGTTCGCAGAATAATAAACAGAGTCATATTCTCCTCGATTCAGGGATTAAAAGTGGTGACTTGGGACGCCTTAAAATTCCCAGGTGGCGACTCTGAAACAAATAAACAAATCCCGTTTCGACTGTCCTTCAATTGGAGAAAACTCCCCACGCGCCCCGCGGGCGCGGTAAAAAGGAGGTGCGACAGTAGGAAGTTGGTAGAAATTTATTTAGTTAAATAATATTGGTTAATTTCAGCATATAAATGGTCTAGGATTAAAACTAGAATTGCTATGTTTTTTTTTTAATTTGACAAACTGAGAACATGTCTAGTATAATGTAACTAGGTAATAACATGTAAATAAATTAAGATTTTCTCCTTTATTTTGAAGAGACAAATTTCAATAAAAAATGTAGGCATTTTAGGACTGTCCTTTTAAAAATAAAATGAGATGAGCCTCGCCCAATAAAATGCACTAATTGCGGGGCCCTCAATAAATATTTAATTGAGTATTTAGAATTCGGGATGGACCGTTTAGTGAATTCCACAGTCTTACCCATAAATAATAATATGCTAATCGCTTTAGGCACGATTTAATAATAATACATTCTTAAACATGGGTGCGCATTTATGCGACCCAAATCCAAATCCTAAAACATTGAATAAAAATACGTTCCGGATCGCGGATGCATTTTATGTGACGCAATCCAAAGACATGTTTTCAAACGATGTTCACATTCTTGTAAAAATAATAATAACAATTATGAAAGCGGTAAAAAGATAAAATTTGCACATAAGTTCATATTTGTATAAAATCAGATAATCAAGCCGAATATAACAGTTGAGCGACCGTGCTAGAACCACGGAACTCGGGAATGCCTAACACCTTCTCCCAGGTTAACAGAATTCCTTATCCGGATTTCTGGTACGCAGACTGTAATATGGAGTCATTCTTTTCCTCGATTCGGGATTAAAATTGGTGACTTGGGACACCCTAAATCTCCCAAGTGGCGACTCTGAAATAAATAAATAAATCCCGTTTTGATTGTCCTTTAATTGGAAAAAACTCCTACGCCCTTCGCGGGGTCGGAAAAAGGAGGTGTGACAAGGTGTTAGGCATTCCCGGATTCCGGGGGTTTGGTACGGTCGCTTAAACTATTACAATTAGCCTATTATCTGATTTTTAAAACATGTTTCAACCTATGGTATATTTTTAACTTATTAGCCGTTTTAATTAATTTTTTTTTTGGAAAAATTCAACGTCATATAAAACACGTATTGAACCACGTCACATGAAATGCACCCGCGGTCCACGACATATTTTATCTAACGTTGTTGATATTTGGATTAGGGTCACATAAAATGCACACCCGAGTTTAGGAAATTAATTTTTTTTAAAAAAAAATAGTGCACCTAAAGCAACTACGCACTTTCAAGTTTGCGAGGGCCATGGAAAATTCAACTAAATGGCACGCCTCGATTTCTAAGGATTAAAATTAATTAAATGAGGGCCATGAGTTTTGAGATTTTATTTGGCATGACGCGCTTCGATTATTCTAAAAGGATTGTATTCAATTTAAAGCAAACTACAAATATTAATGATTATGTTTCTTCCTAAAACTACTTTGAGATTATTGCAAGGTCATGATTTATGAATATGGAATTATTATTGAAGAAATATATGATTTGAGTTATTATGGACCTAATCACCCATGTCGGTATCAAATTTGCTATTGACTTAACATCCTTTAATTTGGATCCAAGCTATTACATCGTTCTCTCTCCATTTTGAATACATTTTCCTATCTTTCCCTATGAACTACAATCTCATTGAAGAAACTCATTCTGTCTTTCACGAATTCTATTTCTTGATGCTCTTCCTTTATTTTTTTTGTTCATATCTTTCAAGTTGGTAGATAACCAAAATATAATATACAAATCAAAAGGAAATACGGTGAAAGAAAAATAATGGAAACATTGGTTAAGAAAAGAATGAACCTTTTATAGATGAAGATCTTATTCAATACATATGGAGCAAACAACCATCAAATTTAATGTGCAAATGAACCACAATCAGAGGCAACGAGCGAAAACCTTTCGAACCGAACTCGACTTCAACCTCTTCGGGCTAGTATTTTGGGCTATCTTTTAAATTGAGTTTGAAGCTTTTGGATTTGATTTTTGGTGCGATTTAGCTCCTGTTTTTGAGGTATTTTTTTTTTTTAAAACAAGGTAATGAATGACTATATGTTTTTTTTTGTTGAAAGAAATAGGTAGAAATAATAAAACTAGTAGAAATTCTCTTTAGCATAGAAGAAGAAAATTTGTTTTCTCTCAATATTCTTCCCTTTTCTCTTCTCTTCTTTTCTTCAAATATTTCTCTTCTATTTATAGGAGAATTTTCAAAAAAATTCAGATTTATTTTTTAATTTTTTTTATTTTTTTATTTAAAAGAAATCCCACTTACATTTTGCTTTTCTTTTTTTATAAAAAGAATTACCACCTTTCTTTACTTTTATTTTTTAAATTCCAACTTTAATTACTTTTATCTTATTTAAAATCCCACTTTTTTTTTTACTTTTTTAAAAGAGAATTCCACTTATTTTACTTTTCTTAAAAAAACAATCCACTTTCTTTTACTTTTCTTTAAAAAATTCTACTTTATTTTAATTTTAATTTTTTAAATTTTCAGCTACCTTTATATTATTTTTTAATTTCAACTTTCTTCTACTTTTTATTTTTAAAAATTTCCACAAAACTTTACTTTTATTTTTTTTAATTTTTCGCTTTCTTTTACTTTTTTAAAAGAGAATTCCACCTACTTTTACTTTTTTTTTTTAATTCCATACTTTCCTTTTTCTTATTTTTTTAAATCTCTCCCGAAATTTTTTTTAAAAAAAATTAATATTTTTCTGATTTTTTATTATTATTTAAAAATAAGAATAAAAATAAAATAATATTAATAGTAATAATTCACCTTCTAAAATTTTGTATTTTTAACCTATAATAAAAATTATAACAAAGCTAAAAATTTGTATGTTAAACCCCCCTAAAATATTTACATAGAAGAAGTGACAAAAAAAATTAAATATTGTCAAAAATTAGGTGCTCACAATATGTACAAATATATATTATATGTATATACAGTGTTTTTGTCGAGGCTAATGGGATCACGTGACCCCTCAACCCACCACATAGGTCTGCCTCTGACTGTTATTATTACTTACAATTTCTTGACAATTTTGATTTTTTTTTCTACAAAAATATTATCATTTTACAATATAGTGCTTATGTAGTCTGTAAACATCAAAATTTTCTTCAAAAATTAAAACTTGGATTAATTCTGTTTAATTTTTATTCATGAGTTATCTTGATATGCTCTAATAAATATTTACTGCTGCATAACCTTTTTTTTTTAACTAGAAATTCCGTTACCTGTTGGGTGCGCATAGAGTAAATTCAATTCCAGTATAATATCCCGCAAATCATATACGAGAGTAAATTACACTAGATAAGCACTATACGACGGGGCCGATCGAGAAATATGCAAATAAATTTTGAACCCTAGACCTTCTATTTGGGAAGTCTCTTGCTCAACCAACTCCACCGCCCCAAAGGGTAAAGCTTTTGAGTAATATTCTATGCTAATAATATTTGCCTTCCCAATTTGGATACTCCACTGAGAAATTTGTGTAAGCTTAATGGGCTATCTACTCAAGATGGGGCCAGGCCACCTTCAACGCAGAGTACGCCGCCACCTGGATATTATAGTGAACCGTATCTCCAAACAAAAACAAATGCTCGTTTGGACCCATACATAAGGGAGCAGGAAGCATCCTATTTTCCCATGACATTTAAATTGCAAAATATTTCATCTCACTTTAATATTTTATTCTTGAATGGTGATGATAGGCTATAATTGTGTATTTTAATCACTTATTAACTCTAATTTACTGCACTTTAATTGAGTTTAAGTTTTAATCGCTAGTGTTTTGCATTAAATATGTGTTTTATGCCTTGTAGGAGTGATTCCGATCTATGTAGGCGTTATGGAATAAATTCAAGTAATTTGGAGCTTTGAAGCCTGAATAAAAGCCCAATACATTAAGCCGGGATCGTGTTCGGAGGTCGTGTACCAAGTCCGGATGTTAAAAGAGGACGAAATAAGTTCACTCTGAGAAAATTACACTACCGCGCCGCATGGGCCGCCGCAAGGCGCGGCGCAGCAGTGTAAAATGTTGCGTGATGTGAAAAGTTGAGGCTGCTAATAATTTCCATTAGCGCGGCACATGGTGCGGCGTGGCTGTACAAAATTTATAGAGCCAGAGTCCTATTTCGTGCAGGAGAAGGTGTTTTCGTCTGGGCTCAACCTTACTTGGTATATATACATGGAAAAACGTTACTTTGAATATATCTAACAGACTTTTAACACATCTTAGACCTAAGGAGACGTGGAGGAACATACACCACGCTTGGAGGAGGCTTCTAACAAGTTTTTCTTCTCTTCTCTTCCTTTAATTTCATAGTTCATTAGTTCTAGAGTTTTGGGTGCAACATGAACGTTGTAGTTTGAAACTTGAATTGTTCTTATTATTTTATCATATTGGTTTATTTGTTCAATCTTGCGCTTAATTATTTGATTGCTTGATCACCAATTGAATACTATCTACGAATCTAGGATTGAACTCGGGAGAGGAAATTCTAGATTGCATATAAGATTGAGTAGAGCAAGATCTTAACTCTTAGGGAGGGCGGATTTGCGGTTAGGATAGGAATATGCCTAATCGCCTTGTTTGGTTACTATACAGGAATTATCAATGCGTTCTTGTTAATTCTAATTCCATAGGAATATAGGCATTAGATTAGCTTGAATAGGCGAGTTGTACTTCGGGAGAAGGCTATGAGCAATATTAACCCTGTCAACCAATAAATCAGATAAATTAATTAGATGATTTAAGTGAAAAATTCAACGGGATTGTTAGCTAACCCATAGCTCTAGAATATTAACCCACATTGAATTCGCCGTTAAGCTTGTCGTTATTTTCTTTGATCTCTTAATTTGTTACTTTAGATTAATTTTAGTTAAATATTCATACTTTAGGATTCGCTTGAATAGATTAATTGTTTGGTTTAATTTAGTTGATAGTTAATCACAAGTCCCTGTGGGTACGATATCTGGACTTACAATCCTATATTACTTTTCGACCACGTATACTTGCGTGTGCGTTTGGGAGCAACAAATTTTTGGCGCCGTTGCCGGGGACTTAGAAATTAACTAGACTGCTAGATTAGATTTTTACCCTTTGTCTATTCAAGTTTTTATTTTTTTATTTTTCTCTTAGGTTAATATTTACTATCTTTGTTAACATGGCATCTTGAAATGATAATTGGTCGAATATTGGTTATTCTTATTATGATGATCCTTGTCCATATTGTGGAGGACCTCACTGGTGGAATAATTGTCAGAATGTTCCCGGGAGCGAGTTGTACGCACAATCTCAATTATTTGAGTGGAATATTTGTAATATATGTGATTGTCAAGATGGCTATTGGGATGGTTGTCCTAATTCTTATTATCCTTCTCAGAGTTCTTATTATAATGTTTCTAATAATGTTTATGAGTTTGATAGGAGCAATGAAGTGGAGGATATGGAAAGCATGGCTCGTATGATGGATATGATAAGGCAAATAGCCGAGCAACAAGATGAAATTTTAAAGGCTATGCAAAGAATTAGTGAAGCAATCATAAGAATGATGGCTGAGGCGGAGGAAGTGGCTGAAGAAAGAGAGTTCCCACCAGAAGTTAGTTTAGAAGAAGTAGATATAGTGAGCCAATCTTGGCTAGAGGAACAAGCTCAACTAATAAAATCTCATAAGTTTCTCCATGACATGCAGAACTGATAAAATCTCATGAGCAATGAAGTGGCTGACAGAACAGCTGATAGAAGGAAGAACTGAGCTCGGGCAAGAGATAGACCAATTTGGCTCAGATATCCATGACATGCAGGCTCAATTGAATAAAAAGGTTGAGGCGTCTGATGCCCAACAACAAATTGTTGTGGATACTGGTCAACTTATAGATCAAAAAGAGGAATCCCAACTATTCGACCAAATTATTCATGATACCAAGGTTGACGAAGAGTGCAAAATTGAGGATGTCAAAAATAATGCAATTTTGGAGTTGGAGCGTATTGGACCTCATTCTAAACACTTTTCAACATTGTGTTTGGTTGGTGACATGGGAATTGATCCATTCGAGCATATGGAGGAACCAGTATATGAGGAACAAAGTGTTTATATTCTGAAATTTGCGATACCAAAAAGACAAAACGACATCCCTCACTTAAAAGCCAAGAAGTGAAAGATGCGATATCTATTGCTTGGTTCCTTTATTTTCACACCACCACCCCAGGAACGTGACAGAAAAATTGATGCAAAATTCGGGGCACAATTCATATCATCAAAGTGGAAGCAAAAGTGGTGAAAGTGATGGTATCGTGCCGTGACGTTAAATTAGGCGCTTGTTGGGAGGCAACCTAGCTTTACTATTCTTTTATTATATTATTTTTGTAGTGTTTTTTTTATTTTGTAGGAGTACGAGCAAGGAGGCAAAACCAATAGGCATGTGCAAAAGCGAGCAGGTGGTTGAAACTAAGTGTGAGGTACCCACACAAAGAATCATACTTGGGAGAAGTCTGAGTATCCCGTGAGCTGCTAATACTTCGGCCTTTGGCCTACCGGGGAGTCTCTTTTACCCTCTTGTTATTTTCAGTGTGCATTGAGGACATTGCACAATTTTAAGTGTGGGGTGAGGAGATTGTTTGGGTAATTTTCTATGCTATTTTAGCTTAATTGTAGTAGGAGTTTTTGTCAAAAAAAAAATAAAAAGAATTGGACTTTTCCCGACGATGGATTTCCTAGACAGCTTTCTTGAGGGATTTAAGTCTAAACAAAAAGGACAAAAAGATTTTCTTCGTAGGTAGTGTAACAATTCCCCCTTGGGTTTTCTTTGAGCCGCGGTTCTTTTCCGAGGGTTTTGTTTGAACCGGGTGTAGGTAGTTTTATTTTTTTAGGAGAGAAGCCATTGTGATATGATTGAAATTGAAGCAATATCTTTTAACTTTGTCATGCCTTGAGAATAATGAGTACTTTTGTTGTGACGCTTAAGCTCAGTTTTTGACTCTTATATAAGTACCTTAAATTGTATGATCTTAACTTTGCTTAACGTCTTTGACTAGAGTGTCTTGATGAGTCCAATCCCGAGTGAGTTATGTGCCGTGTGTGTGTAAGGTTTTGTGTTATTCTGTGCATTGCATTTGATGTCTAGAACTTGCCCAGTGTGTTTGCAAAGCGAAATAGTAGTTTTGTTCAATCTTGGAAGTGATATAGGCATTTCTTTGTTGAGCCATATATATATTTTACCCGCCTAATTTCTATGTATCATAGTTAACCCCTTTGAGCCTGTAATCCTGTTTCTTTGGCAACCACATTACAAGCCTTACCCATTTGTTTGAATGAACTATATATTTGAACTTTTTCACCTCTCATGAGCAATTGAATTGTTATGAATTTTGTAAAAGTTAAAGTGTGGGGTGGTTGGGTTGGCTTTTGAGTGGAACTAATGAAATAAGGAGAAAGGTGCACTGTTTTAAAAAAGTAAGAGCCACATGAATTGAAAAGGAAAAATATTAGTTGTATTGCTGATAGTGGTGACTGTTGATGTAATTGTTCTTAAAAAAGTATGGAGTTAATGTACATTGATGTGAAGGTGGAGTTATGGTTTGACATAAGTGTGGGTTTTCAATGTTAAAGTGTATGTATTAAAGTGCTTAGGGAGGTGTAGTTACTCATATATCTAAATGTATCCTACCCGTCCCACAGCCTACATTATAGCCAAATAAAGTTCTACTTGATCCTAGAATGAATGAGCTCGATTAGTAGAGTAATACACTACGGGCAAGCCTATGATGCATCTTTTGTGGCATATGAATGTTATTTCTAAGAGTGAGTGAATTCTTTCTATCTTGAGTTCCTAATTATTCTTAAATTTTAGTGTGTGGAACTATTCTCTTTTGTTGTGTGAGGGCACTTGATTCATGAAGGAAAGGTAATGTCAGTGGCCTCTATGTTAGAGTAAGTGGGTGAGTTGCGAATAATGCGTGGTACTTGTGAGTCAAATCTTGAGGTTAAGATGCTACACTCTTGTGGTTAGTCTATTTTAAATATTTTTGGTGCGATGAATTAGGAGAATTGCTTAAAAAGGTTGTGTCTATATAAAGTGTAGTTTGATTGCTCGAGGACGAGCAATGGTTTAAGTGTGGGGTGTTGATGATCGGCTATAATTGTGTATTTTAGTCGCTTATTACTCTCTAATTTACTGCACTTCAATTGAGTTTGAGCTTTAATCACTAGTGTTTTGCATTAAATATGTCTTTTATGCCTTGTAGGAGTGATTCCGATATATGTAGGCGTTATGGAATGAATTCAAGTGATTTGGAGCTTTGAAGTCTAAGTAAAAGCCCAATACATTAAGTCGGGATCGTGTTCGGAGGTCGTGTACCAAGTCCGGATGTTAAAAGAGGACGAAATAAGTTCACTCTGAGTACCGCGCCGCATGGGCCGCCGCAAGGCGCGGCGCAGCGGTGTAAAATGTTGCCTGATGTGAAAAGTTGAGGCTGCTGATAATTTCCATTAGCGCGGCGCATGGTGCGGTGTGGTTGTACAAAATTTATAGAGCCAGAGTCCTATTTCGTGCAGGAGAAGGTGTTTTCGTCTAGGCTCAACCCTACTTGGTATATATATATGGAAAAACGTTACTTTGAAGATATCTAACAGACTTTTAACACATCTTAGACCAAAGGAGACGTGGAGGAACATACACCACGCTTGGAGGAGGCTTCTAACTAGTTTTTCTTCTCTTCTCTTCCTTTAATTTCATAGTTCATTAGTTCTAGAGTTTTGGGTGCTACATGAACGTTGTAGTTTGAAACTTGAATTGTTCTTATTATTTTATCATATTGGTATATTTGGTCAATCTTGCGCTTAATTATTTGATTGATTGATCACCAATTGAATACTATCTACGAATCTAGAATTGAACTCGGGAGAGGGAATTCTAGATTGCATATAAGATTGAGTAGAGCAAGATCTTAACTCTGAGGGAGGGCGGATTTGCGGTTAGGGTAGGAATATACCTAATCGCCTTGCTTGGTTAATATACAGGAATTATTAATGCGTTCTTGTTAATTCTAATTTCATAGGAATATAGGCATTAGATTAGCTTGAATAGGCGAGTTGTACTTCGGGAGAAGGCTACGAGCAATATTAACCCTGTCAACCAATAAACCAGATAAATTAATTAGATGATTTAAGTGGAAAACTCAACGGGATTGTTAGCTAACCCATAGCTCTAGAATATTCACCCACATTGAATTCGCCGTTAAGCTTGTCGTTATTTTCTTTGATCTCTTAATTTGTTACTTTAGATTAATTTTAGTTAAATATTCATACTTTAGGATTAGCTTGAATAGATTAATTGTTTGATTTAATTTAGTTGATAGTTAATCACAAGTCCCTGTGGGTACGATATCTGGACTTACAATCCTATATTACTTGTCGACCACGTATACTTGCGTGTGTGTTTGGGAGCAACAATGACTTTTGATTTATTAATATACTAATGGAGAGGGATGGGTTCGACATGGGATGGTAGAGACGAGCCAAAATTTTAATTTTACGGGTTATGAATTTTAGAAGGTTCAAGTATTAATAGTTGAATGTTAAAATTTAATAATGTATACATATTTAATAAATTTTTAACATAATATACTGTTTGAACAAAAATTATTGGATTAGACCGACCCGTATATATGATGAAGGGGGAGGGGAGCTTCTACCTCCGTCCCTGTGGGGTAATCCGGATCCACCGAAATTTAATTAAGGAAATATTAAAAAATGAAAAAAGACGGAGTGATTTGTATATAATTTTGTATCACATTTTGTGTGTGTGTTTTGGATTTGGGGAGGGGAATTTCTGAAGGTCCGACTAATGTGTGAGTTGAAGTGTCCTTTCTAATTCCACTTAATTTTACCTTTTTAATTTAAAACCCGACTTTATAGCGGGGATTACTTACTACTATTATCTATTAACAACCAACCATTATCAGTAAGTACAGGAAAATATTGAGAGGATATGAAGTCTTACTTTTGTTCTTTGGAGGATATATATAGAGCCTTCCAAACAAACAAACAAAAAAAGGGATTCCCATCGGGTTTAATTTTATGCTAGTTTCTGTTTGGAATGTCCATAGCCTTAGAATATTAAGCTACGTACCATTACATATATTGGTCCATATATTTTTTTAGGGGTTGTTTTGCTTACCGTGATTAGGATTATATTTCCGAAAAGAATTTGAAATTATATTTATCTCATGTTTGGTTATAGTTGTTAGGTAATACCGATATAAATTTTATACCAAAATTTTGATATTAATCCCGGAATAGCCCTCTTTGGAGCCAAATGACCCCTTAGAGTACATGAATCTAAATAACAAACATGACAACCTACCTAATTTAAGTTACCACGATTTGGTGTTCGGGAGTTCAATAAAACTTGCAAAAATATATGAAATTGGTAATTCTTTAGCGTAGTTCATAAAAGAAGTCACTTAATATGTACTTGCTCTAATCTGTTTAAGTGATATAACCCAAAAGAAGTTCCTTTTAAAAAAAAAATTAGTTTAGGTGGTCTTAGCACTTGGGTGGGTGGCAAGGAGCTAAAAGATGATGCTTAGGTATGAAGTTAAGACCATGTTTGATTAGAATGGTTTAAGCTCCATGAGAGAGAATTACACTTTAACATTTTTGTTTCTTAGGATTCTATCGGTATTTTTGGCAAAATGTTCAATCTTTTTCCTTCATCGTATATTGAACAACCTAGGTAAATGAGGGAAATATCCCTTTATTAATGTTCAAAACGCATTTCATTCCATTTGTTTTAAATTACGTTGTGTATGGTTCCTCTTGGAAAAGACTTTTGTTCTTGTCATCATTGTGCTAACAAATAGATGAATAACATTTACGGCATCCGAACAAAAGTCTTATATGAGTAATTGAAAAGAAAGAGAGAAATTATATATGTAAAGTATAAAAATACTTTTAAAAGTATGAGATCATTTAAGAAAAATCGTGTAAGTCTAACTCAAAGCAAACAGTATCAGACCATATTAAAAGTGTCTTTGGATTGGTTTAGTCCGGGACAACTTTGCTCGGATTTCCTTTTAGTTAGGAACATTTCAATTGTACTATATTTTCTTATAACTATAATTTCTTTGCAGCAGACTGTACGAATATACTGAGCCGATCGCAATTAATAGCTAGTTAAAATGTTTAGACCAATCAATAAATGTAAGCTATTCTAATTTTTACTCTTTTGTAGACTAAAGAGATATACTTGTTACCTATTAGGAGATTGTACTTTGCTCCTCCTTAGAAAAGAAATCAACAAATGGCGAAGACAATAATTCCGACAAAGTTTGGCGATTCTCTCCATCAAAAACTAGTAACCAATGAAACATGAAAAGCAAGGAGATAGAGCTTGTCATCATTTATCTCATGCCGATTGAACTAATTATTAATAGGAAAAGTGGTACCTAATTGTTGTGAAAAAGTATCATTTCGTGTAAAATCGTAACTTGTAAACAATTTAATATGGCTATCTTTTGCTAGGTGTCCATAGCCTTTTCCCTTTTCAGAACTTTTAACCGATTTCCAAATCAATTCTAGATTCCTAATACATGACCATATCTAGCGCCTGTTGTTTGAGAATCTATCAAAGATTATCAAAAATCAATCAATTATATTTCGTTTGTTTCATAATTAAATTAATGGATGAACCCCACATCAGTAACTTTTCGGATTATACGTCCAATCTGATGGGAATAAGTTCATTAATTTTTAATAATTCAGATAATAATTAGATGCTTATTTCGCGCAAAATAGAGATTAAAAAAAATAAACTTTGAACCTAACTCAACCCTAAAAACTAGCTCAAGATGTGAGGATTATTCAATGCCATATAAAGAGCCGATGTGGGAATTCAACTCCCCCGCATGCTCAGACATTTGGAGCTTGGATAATATAAGATAGAGTTCTAATATCGGTTAAATAATTGATAGTTTATATGAGTCCACTAAACTATAGAGTACCAGGTCATCTATGAGTTTTCACTGAGAATACTAATAAGGCAGTAAGTAAATAAGACAGAGAGTTTTTCGTGGAAAAATCCCTGCTCAAGGGGATAAAAAATCACGACCTACACTGGTAGGATTTCAACTTCACTACTGAGCAGTCTTCAGATTACAACCTATTATAACCTAGGAATTAAACTCTTAATCCCTCACTAACTTGTAATACACATATTACAAGCCACTTTGCAATACACCTATTACAAAAACTTCAACTCATGACTAACTCTAGTCACGACACAAATACTAAGGGTTTATGATTTTACAAGAGGGTTCCTAAGCAATGCTTCTAGTTAAGCAAATTAGGAATTGCAATATAATTACAAAATTACAACTCAACTAAGGACAACAAAATACTGGATCTAGGAACTGGTCCATAGTAGTGTTTAAACTTTGTTCTTGATGCACTTGAGAATTGAATTCTTGAATATCAGATGGCTTGAATGCTTGAAGAAAATTCTCAAGTGTTCAAGTGATGTTTCATTGTAATGCTCTTGTTAATACAACTTGGATGACATCATTTGAATGATGTAATCACTTGGTTGGTCAAAGGACAAGTGACCGCTGGAACAGTGCACTGTAGGTAGAAACAGTGCAGGTAGTCACGTCGCTTTCCAGCTGTACCAAATTGACTTCGCACTGCTGTCAGGGAACCATAAGGGTATCAGGTCTTTGTATTGGTTCTCTATCTCCTGAAGCTTGTAGTAGTTCACATTTAGCTGGAGTCCGTTGATTAACAATATATGCTAAGTGTATCGGGTTCCCTATCTGGTTCTTGACAAGAAGTTTGTTAGATCATCAAAACATAAGGCTAAGGCATTGAAAACCCATCAATTTCCTCCTTTTTGATGATGACAAACTTAGGCATTGATAATACATTTTTTAGAGAAGAAATAACCAGATAAGGCAACAGGAACTTTGCAAGTTCTCCCTGACTTTGTGCTTCCCCCTTAATCATATCCCTGTTTCAATTATACTTCGCCTCTTTTGGAATCATTAAAAAGACACAAGCAAGCAATCAACATAAAGAAGTCTAGCCTAGTTAACTCATGTCACATATGTGTACACAACATGATAGAAGAGAGAAATAGAGAAACACAAGCAATAAATAGCAAAAAGAGGATAATTTTTATATATAAAACATATGACTCTGCTAAACAACAAAGGAAAAGATTGGATTGTTACCATCGGGAGCAGAACTGATACATCCCATCCACATTAAAACAAAAGAAACAAACATAACTACCAAGTCATTACAACAAAAACAGAAAATCCAGAATCTGGTCATTGAAAGGGTTGCTTAGGGGGCGCTAGGAGTAGAGGGCTAGGAAGCTACAACAAGGGTTTGGAGAACTAGGTCTATCCGGTATTCGCCGACTTTTGCTCATTGAGCTGTTCTGCTTTCAGGTTCTCCACTTGTGCCTTGAGATCAGCATTTTCTTTTGTCAAATGGACCATCTCCTCATTTGACTCTGGGGCCCCTTGGGCCTACTGACCTTCCAAGATAGCATTTCTCGCCTTCAATCGCCGAATCTCCTTAGTTGCACTACTCTGAGCATTGATGAGCTGAGAGATTGTTGATGTACTGACTAACCCCCCACTCTTCTCGATGCACTCACATTCTTCCAATATTGTTTGAGAGAAGGTCTGCTTTTTGGTCCCTACTTTGCTTTGTCCCAGTGGCACCTTGAAAAACTTAAACACTTGCGTAAGGAGGAATCCATATGGAAGACCATGATTGTCATCCTTGAAAGTTTCTACCTTCTGCATATGTTCGATCATGATGGCAGGCAAGTTCATATGTGTAAATCCATCCAGTTGCTCAATTAAAAACAAATCAGACTTGGAAGTCATGGACCTCCTCTCAGCATGGGGTAACAGAACTTTGTTCACCAACTCAAAGAGCAACTGATAAATAGGGAGCAAGGCCTTCTTGTGAACCTGGTCCCTTTTCTGGTTTGCATTATCCTTCACCATAGCATTTTGGAAGTTTGACCCACACGCATATTTCACAGTGGACACACTAACCGTAGGAACGTTAAGAATCTCCCCAAGCAGACTCACATCAAATACGATATCTACCCCATTCACCAAGGCACAAATATGGTCAGTATCAATAGGAAAGAGGCTGGCAAAGAAGCTTTGAACCTCATCCTCATACACCTTAGGTGCATCCATTTGGAATAGATGCCCCCACCGTTGAAACTCAACCATCTCAAGTACTTGTCGCATACCAGTCATATCAGAGATTGCTGGGTTAAAAGTGCAACCCAGCAGGACCTTTTGGTGCCTTAAACATTTTGAAGCAGAACTAGTTTCACTTCTCACCTTTTTCGCAAAAACAGTTCCTTAACAGGTTCCGACTTTCTCTTTCCAGACTTCACTACACTTGATTTGCTTTTCCCTTAGATTTGATCAACACATCCTCATCAGAAGCTGATGGTTCACTCACAACATCTTTCTACTTTGAACTGGGGGTTGTAACTTTCTCCACTGAAACAGGGTGCTTCTTTTTATGGGACCTTCTCACCATGGAACTAGGTTCCTCTGTTGTTTCCTCTTCCACTTCTACCGCAGGGACATCCTTATCACACACTACTTCATTATTTTTCACTAGTCTCTTCTTTTTCTTCTGACTGCTCTTTCTGCTCTTTTGAAGGGCAGAGTCATAAGCTACCTTTGCCTGCAACCTAGTAGTAGGTCACTTGACTGTAAAGACTCAGAGGTAATCACTGCCCTTCGCTTGACTCTGAAGGAATCAAGAGCAATGTTGTCTTGATCTTCCTCATCACTAGACCACATCTCAGGAACTATAATGTCCAGGGGCTCAACAGCAAAGTGTGGAGAAGGTGCAGGAGTAGAACTGGCCTGGGGGTGGGAACCTTCACCTGTTTCCTCTGGAGAGGGATTAGGTCCCTTAAAAGAGGGCCCAGTAGTTTCTTCTAGTGCAAAGCCTTCAACAGGAACTATGACTCCTTCTCCCACCAGTCCCTGTGTCTCATTCCTCTGAGACTTGGGTACACCAGAAATTACCTCATGCAATACTCCATCTGTAGATACAACAAAGATGGTCGCGATAGTTTCATCCTCGATAGGCTCCATGGCCATCACAGAATATAAAGCAACAATGGCGGATGATTGATCAACCCTAGCGCCAGAAACCTCTACATCCTTAGGACCTTTCCTTTGTTCTCCACTTTTCCCTTGGTCAATGAGAATATCAGAAGATAGAGAAAAGGATCAACAACTTTTGAGGTTTCTGAGATAATCGCCTTAGAATTGGTGGATGAAGGGAAATTTGGGTTAGAGGTGGTTTCAGTGATTAGGACAGGGATGGTGACAGAGGATTCATTGGGGACGGAGGGCTCAAGGGTTTTCTCTAGGTTAGTAATGACTTAATAAGGGATTTTGGGGAAATTGTCATCCATTGAAGAGATAGAGTTGAGAATCTTAGGAGAGGGTCTAATGATTGAGTATGATCAGTGAAGAGAAGAGAGAGTTTTCAAGGGAGAGAAGATTGTGAGCACGTGATTTTTGCCCTACGAGAACTACTCCCAAAAATTCAAAATAAAATAATTTTGTTTGTTTGCAATTGTTGTGAATTTTGTTTTATTTTTCTTGTATTATTGGCATTTGTCCATGAATGTTTAGTAATGAAAAATACAAATATATATGTATTGCATTTGCATTTACAATTTAGGATTAATTAAACAATAATTTGTTTTACGGAAATGAAAAATCGAAAAATAACGTACTTCGCATTTTAGTGTTTAATGTCAAATTGTGTGATTTTCTTTGTATTTAATTTTAGGTGATAATTATTATTAAGGGTTAATTAGTATTTTCTAAGCTAATTTTTTGGCTTTATAATTTATTAGGATTTTTTAAAAAAAAAAAAAGAAAAAAAAAGAAACAAGAGAAGAAAGAGTTTATAAACTCGGACCAGGCCCAAACAATATGTCCAGGCCCAGTCCGAATACCCCTCTTACTCGGTCCAACCGACCTAGCAATACGACGTCCAAACGACGTCGTATCTGTCACATCCAATCTCAGCCGTCCATCCCAATCCATCAACGGCCAAGATCATCTCTCCTTTACCCGTTCCTATACCCGCCCCGCCCCAGCACTTAAACGAAACGACCCCGTTTCGCTTGGGTTTGATCACAGTCGTTAGATTTTTGTAATCCAGTGACTCACATTAACCCTTTCAATCTAATATACCAAAACACCCCAGACCCATTACCCCCTCTCATTTCCAACCCCTCCCCCCCAGTCGTCTCTTTCAGAGACGAATGAAACGACCCACCAAACCCTAGCCGCCCCTCCACCCCTTCGCCGTAAACCCGGCGGTTCCAGCTCCGATGACCGCCGAAATAACACCCCTGAACCTCCTAACCACCCTCAACCTGAATCCCCACTCCGTTTGCCTCGAATTAACCTCCAGCTCCTCGAATCTTCAATCGAAGATTCGAGCAGAACTCGAACCTACCCCAACCAAGCCCAAAATTCATACCCTGGCACCCCATGACCTCCCTTGTGCCCGAACCACCTTTGGTTTGAGTCGAATCTGGCTTGAAACACTCGAACCCCAAATCGAAACGTAAGAACCCTAGAAAACCAAAACTGGTTTCTGTCCGAAGTTGAAGGGGATTTGGGTGTTTAACTGACCTTAGTCGAAGTGTTTTCAGTCGAGAACACTCGATTAAGGTCCGTTCAACCTCAAAAAGGTCCGAATCAGAGTCCAAGTCAGGATCGTCTAGGGTCCGAATATTGGAGGTATTTTTCCTGTCCTGTTGGTTCCATTTTTTTTTGTATATGTTTATATCTATTTATTTGTTTAGTTTAGTTCTATTGACTTTTCATTTCTTTTGTCGATTAATTCTGTCCGTCTTCAATGACCCTTTATTTGGTCGAACTTTTTCTGGTCATGGTTCATGAATGTGATAAAACTATATAATCGATTTGAATAAGTGTCGTCGATTAGTTAAGTTTTGTTACGAATCGCTGTTTTCTATCAATACGATTCGAATCACCTAGGTGCCTATTTGATTCTTATTTGCTATTGATAGTATGTGTTGTAATTCGTGTAGTCGATTGAATAAGTGTCGGCGATTAGTTTTACATGCTTCGATTTTGATTAAATAACCTGATAAACAATGTGATTCGTAATGCTTCAATTATGATTGAATCATTGTTTGAATTTGATTGTGAATTGGTTATAGCTGTAGTACTTTAGTGATCAGTTAAAAATCAGTTATTAGGTTTGTAACTCAGAAAACATATCGATTAATGTTTAGGGCATGGCAGTAATACACAGGGGTTAAGGGGGTAGTTTGGGGATTGAAAAGTTCAGAAGTTGGCTAGTTTTAGTGGGCTGACAGTAGGGTACTAAAATACCATTAAACTAATACAATTGTTTAGTGCTAATGGGGGACAAGACATAATGATGAGGGAAAGATTTAAAGAAAATGGATTAAGAAATAGGTAACCATACCTATTTGAATTTAAGTAAAGAAAAGACAAGTGTAGTGGGGAACAAAACATATACTAGTGGAATTAAAAGGAGATGATGGGCAGAATTAGTGGAAAAATTCTGCCCAAAGTGCTTTTGAAAGTTGAGGGGGAGGGTCAGTGTTTGGGGATAAATAGAGTCACTTAGGACAGATTTAGGGAGTTTTTTGGGGAGAGGGGATCAATTCTGAAAAATCTGAAGAGAGACATGGAGAGGACCTTTTTTTTTGAATGGGCAGTAAGGGTTGAGGGTCAAAAACAAATAGAAAAGTCCAAAGATAGGCACACACTGGCTGACTTTGAAAAAGATTGAGAAAACCTACTGTCGCATTAGTTTCCTTAAGTCAAATTAGAATTCCAGTTGATGAGTTGCATGTTTCTAGCTTGATTTCTGACTGGAGATTCTCAGAGGTTCCCTGGTTGGTTTTCTAGGGATTTTGGGTTTATTCAGGCTGGTTTTGAGTCAGTTCTGGAAATTCTGTTGGGTTTTAAACACTTCTGGATTTCTGGTTTATCGCTTGGGTCTGCTGCATATGTCACTAGCTGTTGTACCTGTTGTTTGGTACCCGTAGTGTTTGTTTGTTGTTCTGCTGTGTTGTATTGCCACTGCTGCTGATCCTCTTCTTCTTCCTCTTGTATTGTCAATCCCAGGTACATATTTCGAGCCTATGTGGAATGTAGCTCCATCTGTTGGAAACATGAAATGAAACTGAAGTTGAATATCTGTCGTAGTTCTATTTTGATAATTTTGTTATGTTAGGCAGTTCTCTGTATAGTGATTGAATGCCTATTGTAATAAAAGTAGGGATATTTTGAATGGTGAATCTAGGGTTGTTAGCTTAAGTATTGTTAAACTAGTTAGAAAAGTGTGTTGAGTCCGGAGTTAGCAGATTATTTTGGTCTAGCTATTATTATCAAAGTAGTGCAATTTGGATCTGTATGAGGAGTAGTTTTGCAATTGGACATTGAATTAATAATCAACAGACGTCAGGGCGATAAGCGATTCTAATAGTTTTCAGTAGTCCATTTCTAAATTCATGATCCCTTCAAGCATTGAGTGTTGGTTTAATATTGTTAGTTTGAGTTACTAATTACTGTTGCTCAAATCCAATCATGCTTCCCGTCGGATTTCCCTTTGTAGTAACAATTAGGAACTCATAATAGATAAGCAAGTGAGGTAATCTTCATGATCATTGAGTGCATGTTAAATGACTTGTAGCATCTCAGTACATGTGTATTTGACTCGAGTTAAAACCGGGTCTGATTTAACAATTAAAGGCATAATAGTCCGCTAAGCGGACAGTTCGGGCTTCAGTGTCCTTCTCAGACAACCCAAGATTTCATACCCGTAACAATTTGTCAAGGCAGGTTGGCCATTTCGTTCCTGGGCAGGCCCTGAGGCCCCAAAACCGTTGAGAGATTGACTTAGCTTGAAGTTATATGTTCAAAGTAATAGCTCCTAAATAATGTTAATTAATTAGGACTTTTCCCTTTTTAGAGACAAATAAAGTAGAAAATTATAGATTGCTTTAGGTTCGCCCTTTTAAAATAAGAATGAGATGAGCCTCACTGAATAAAAAAATACAAAATTGCGGGACCCTCAATAAATATTTATTTTAAAAATACTAAGACTTAGGGACGGGCCGTTTAGCGAATTTCACGGCCTTCCCAAAAAGATAATAACGCGCAGGTCACTTCCGGCGCGCTTTAAATAATTTACTCTCTTAAACTCGGGTGCACATTTATGTGACCCGAATCCAAGTCTCAACGAAGTCGAAATGTGTCGCTAATCACGGGTACATTGATTGTGACGTGGTTCGAGATGCATTTCCACGACATTGCAAATTCCTTTAAAAAATAATAATGAATGAGACGAGCCTCGACAAACAAAAGATATACAAGCTGCGGGGCCCTCCATACGTGTTGGTAAAATTACTTAGACTTCGGAATGGACCGTTTAGAAAAATTTCACGGCCCTACCCAAAATAATGACACGCTAGTCGCTTTAGACGTGTACTTAATAATGTTATCTTCTTAAACTCGGGTGCACATTTATGTGACCCAAATCCAAATCTCAACAGAGTTGAAATGTGTCAATAACCACGGGTGCATTGATGTGACATGGTTTGAGATGTATTTTCACGATGTTGCAATTCTTGGTAAAAATGATAATAATAAAAGCTGTACACAGTTAAAATTTGCACACAGGTTCAACATGTATCAAAATCAGATAAATAAGTCGAATATGACAGTTGAGCGACCGTGCTAGAACCACGGAACTCGGGAATGCCTAACACCTTCTCCCGGGTTAACATAATTCCTTACTCGGATTTCTGGTTCGCGAACTGTTATACAGAGTCAATCTTTTCCTCAATTCGGGACCCAACCGGTGACTTGGGACACCATAAATCTCCTAAGTGGCGACTCTGAATTAAATAATAAATCCCGTTTCGATTGTCCTTTAATTGGAAAAACTCCCTCTGCGCCCTTTTGCGCGGCGCATGTGAAAAAGGAGGTGTGACAGCTCTGGCGACTCTGCTGGGGACCGAACCCAGAATCTCTAGTTCAGGGTTTAGAATTCGAGCTTAGATAAATTATTATATTTGGCTTTGTTTATTATTTGATTTTTTACATGCTTGGGCCTAATGTGCTAAATGCTGCTTACCGCTTTGATATTATCTGAACTGTATATAAACTGTGCTGAAACCCTTCTCTTCTTACCTCCGGGGATGAGCTTGCTTGTCGAAACCCCCTATTCTGTTAGTGTCATACCTTGAAATAAGAAAGAGGCCGGACAAGTTACAAAGCCGGACGATCCCGCGGGTCCCCGGTACGTATCCCCCTCATCGACTCGAGTTGTCCGCTCGGGTACACAGTCTAGAACAAATACCCAGTTTACAAACCTAGAATAACTCAGCTTCATGTCGGATCCCTAGGAGGAACGTTTGTTTGCATCATGTGCATTCGACTTTGGAGACTCAACACAGAGGTTGGGTCTGTCTAGGACAGGTGTACCAAAACGACAAAAGACCATCCTGATGCATCCAACTTGCTACCTGTGCATTTGTTTGCTTCGGACTTGCATGCTGACCCGACTTTTTAATACTTTGAGGAAAGAGAGATAGAGGTAGTTAATCGCCTGTTTTGAAAAAATAGCGTCGAAACTCTGTCGAATTTTGGAGAAAATGAAAAAAAGAAAGGGGGTTTTGTTTATGAAAAATGGTTTTATTTGCCATTGAAAAGAGTCTTGTTTTCAAAAGAAGTTTGTTTTATCTACCCGAACTACGCCGGTTGATTCTCATAGGGTACGGGATACGTAGGCAACCCTCATCGGGTCCAATCTCCCCTTTTACAAAAATAGCCAAAAATGTCAAATTTTAATTGTCAACATAAATAAGTCGGGTGATGCCATTTTTGGCAAGAATAGTCGAATGTTCCCGAAAGGGACGTCGGAAGGCTGACTTTGCATAAACGGCCACTTTTAGTCATTTTTGTATTTTTGACCGTTGACTCACCCGACTTTAAAATCTTCGTTCCCGAAGTGCTGAAAAGTAGTGTGCGGAGCCCGATCTTTCTTTTAATCTTTGAAAAATTAAAAAAAAAATATAGTCAATTGGTTGAGTCAAATAAATTTTATTTTTGCTCAAATTACCTTAATAAATGTGCAGGATGAGCACGATGCAAAATGAACCTTTTTCAATAATGACTAAAATCCCTTTCAAATTGCGATTGTGGTGGGATGATTTAGGTGGTGAAGGGCAAGATGAGGTCAAGAAATATCTAAAAGGCCTTACGGGTTTACTGGAAATCCAGCCTCGGGGGGATATCATAAGAGCTTTGGTCACCTGCTGGGACCCGACACACAATGTCTTCCACTTCTCCGATTTCGAACTCACTCCGACTTTGGAGGAAATAGCCGGGTACGTCGGAAATGCTGAAGTTTCGTTGAGGCAAAAATACCTGGTTGCTCCAAGAGCTGTCACTGTGCATCAGTTTTTAGATTCGTTAAAGATACCCAGGACGGTCCATAACCCAGATTTGGTTGCAGGTTTTTGTAATCCGCGCTTCATATACGACAGATACGGTCATGTCGGGGGATTCAACAACCCGGGTAACAAGTTATGCAGCAAAAGTAACCGTCAGAAATGGGATGAGCATAGACGAGTGGCTTTCATGATAACCTTTTGGGCCTTTTGGTATTTCCAAGGAAAGATGGAAACATCAATCTGAAAATAGCCGGGGTCGTCAGTACCTTGCTCATTCAAGCCGAAAGCACTCTTATGCCTATGATAGTATCTGATATCTTCCGAGCTCTCACCGCCTGCAAAGCCAGAGGGAACTTTTTCGAGGGGTGTAACTTGTTGCTACAAATATGGATGACTGAACATCTCTGCCACCGTTCCCAGCTCTTGAGTTATGGTTTCTCGAAGAAAACTTGCATAGAAGAGTTCTACACAAGAATCAAGGGGGTCAGTCTACCCGAGGGAGTTACGGCATGGACATCATTCTTTCGGACCCTCACCGCTAGCCAAATACAGTGGACACTAGGATGGTTGCCCGTTGACGAGGTCATCCATATGCCGGTAGCTAGGACCTACTTTCTATTGATGGGGCTTAAGAGCATTCAGCCTTATGCGCCCTATCGGGTTTTGAGACAACTCGGGAGATGCCAAACAGTGCCACAGGAGGAGGATCTTAGTGCTCAAGTAATTGAGATTAGCACTGACGGACAGTTCCCTGAAGCAAGAGTCTGCCAGATATGGAGTGAATGTCAATATTTAAAAGCAGATACTTGCGTGCGGGATAGGGCCAAAAGCGAAATGGCACCAGGATACCTTGCTTGGTACAGTAGAGAACTTGAGCACGAAAGGCTGGCTAAAAGACCTCATCTCCAGGAGTTCGTCAAAGCGTCGCAAGAACAGTGGGATTGGTTGGCTAAAGAAGAGAGTTACAAGGCAGAAATAGGCCAGCTAAAGCAACAGATTAAAAACCTGGGATTTGAAAATAGTCTGCAAGTTGACGCCGATCAGGGAAAAAAGAACAAATTGGCCCAAGAAAATGAGGCGCTGAAAGCCCAAATCCGACAAATGAGGATAGATGCTGACAATCAACAAAGGAGTCGATCGAATGAGCGATTAATAAAAGGGTTGAAAAAGAAATCAGTGAGTGCCGAAATGATTTGAAGCAATTCGAGGGTACCATAGCACAACTCCAGGCGCAATGGGCAATAAGAACCAAAGAGCGCACACAGTACTTACAGCAGGCGAGGAAGGATTATGAAAAGATCATTGCCGGTCTAAAAAGAGAGGTAACCATCCTAAAGAGCAAGGCGGCTAAACAAGCCAAGGCTTTTGAAATCGAAAGTAAACACTGCTATAATCTAATGGCCTCGATGGAAGATGAAATATAGCAGTTACAGAAACAACATCTGCATGACTCTCGGGTTTTGAAGGTTAGAGAGGATCAGGTAGAACACCTACTCCTGGAGAAAGACCGAACCAGGGACAAGATTCTGACTATTGCTCACGCCATTACCAGGAAATGTCGGGTGTGTGAAAACATGACCCGCACTACTTTCTTCTCAGCGGTGATGATATTTGTGAAGCAAATCATGCATGAATTGGAACAGCTGGAAAGGAACCTCACACCTAAATCCGCGACGAAGCCGAATGACGCCCCGCCGGCACCCAAATTTAAAACATTAATGTGTTCATAGTTTGAATCTGCATTTTTCTTTCCTAGAGTCTGTTGTCTGTTAAAGTCTGTCTTTCTTTCGCGTCAGAGTCTGTCAGTAGTTATCGAGTTCGTACTTGGTTTGGTTTCGAGTCTGTTGTTTTTCTTTTCGAAAAGCGCCTGGTTTGTAATAGAATATTTATTAATGAAAAATCGAAAATTTCCAAAAAATTATCTCTTTGCTTTTCGCACTTATAGGGCAGAACTACGCCCGGTCTGATTCACGCGGGGACATGATACGTAGGAAATCTCTATAGGATTCGACCACCACTAAAAAGAAAAAAGAAGGGAAAATGAAAAATGAATAAAGAAGGATAGAATAAAGGAAGCTGAAAAAAGGGGCACAATTATGAGAGGCCGGAATGACGCATGCAACCGAAACAAATGCATGATAGAAATGGTTAATTGCCTAGATGCATTGCATCCCAACGTGTAATCGCATATGTGTTAAACTCTGAAAACTAACAAGTTTGTTGATTTCCAGAGAATTCAAGCAGTTAGTTTATTTAGAGGATACTGGCACATTACCATTACCAAACCAGATCGAAGGGACCAATACCGAAAATCATGTCTATTCCAGATGTCGACACTAGTGTTGAGGTAGAAGAGTTGGATGTCTACAAAATGAAAGAGGAGATGCTCAAGCTTAAGCAACAGATGGCTGAAATGTACCAAGCCTGGTCCAAAGGGCAATCACCGCCAGCTTACCCTGCCAACCCGGCTCTTACCCCACCATTAGCTCAGTCTCAGGATCCTCCCGCCACCGATCCAGGTTTTCCCATTTATCAGCACTACCATGGCACTACTTCTCATACGCCACAAGCTCCACCACCAAAATCAGTTCCATACCCTCCTCCGCCAATCACCCCTGTCTTTGTGACATCTTCACCAACTGCACTCCATAAATCCCCGAGTGAACCTTTGTTCCAAGCACAGGATAGCCAGTATTATCCCCCGGAGCTTACCTTCAAAGCGCCTGGAGCTTATCCACATGATCCACATTCTGACCTACCGGAGAAAGCAGAAAAACCGGCTAGAAATCCTGAACAGGAAGAGATGTTCAGAAAAATGAACAACATAGAGCAATCCTTTAGGGATATGAGAGGGCTAGGAGGTCAGGTAAGAATGGCTTACAAAGATCTGTGTTTATTCCCGAATGTACAACTACCGGCAGGGTTCAAAATGCCCAAGTTTGACTTGTACAACGGACACGGTGATCCAGTGGCTCATCTGAGAGGTTTTTGTAGCAAGATGAGGGGAGTGAGCGGAAGAGATGAATTACTGATGGCGTATTTCAGCCAAGGTTTGAGTGGATCGGCGCTAGAATGGTACACCAGGCAAGATAATAACAGGTGGTACACATGGGACGATTTGGCCCAAGCATTCGCTTGTAACTTTCAATATAATCTTGAGATCATTCCGGACCGACTGTCCCTGACCAAACTAGAAAAGAAGCACAATGAAAGCTTTAGAAAGTATGGTTTCCGGTGGAGGGAGCAAGTAGCAAGGGTAGATCCCCCAATGAAAGAGAGCGAGATGGTCGATTACTTTTTGCAGGCTCTGGAGCCGACTTACTTTGGTCATTTGGTGTCCGCAATTGGCAAATCTTTTAATGAGGTTGTGAAAATGGGAGGCATGGTCGAGGAGGGACTTAAGTCCAACAAAATCATGAGCTATTCAGCGATCAAGGCGACCACTCAGGCCATCCAAAGTGGCCCTGGGGGTATACCTAGGAAGAAGAAGAAAGAAGATGTCACGACTGTTGAGTCCGGAGCCTGGTTCGGATCTAGAGGCCCATCACCCAACTATAGCCAACCACGACCCTACCACCAAAATTACCCCCATACTCCATATAGCCCTCCACAACCTTACTACCCACCGCCAGACCCCCATTTTTCCGTCCATCACGCACAAACCTATACCCAAACTCTGGCACACGCACAATGGCGTGCGCCATCTCCACAAAATCCCTACCCAGCCCCACAAAACACATATCCACCCACAAGGGCCTACAGAAATCCCCCCGGGATAGGTTTCCGACCAAACCCAGCCCTCAAGAATGAGAGGCCATAGAAGAAAAAGACTTTTACTCCACTGGGGGAGTCATATACCAGTCTTTTTCACAGATTGAGACAGTTGGGCATGTTGAATCCAATTGAGCCTAAAATGCCAAATCCCCCCCCCCCCTAGAAATCTTGACCATTCGGTGAGTTATGAGTACTGTTCAGGGGCCCCAGGGCATGATACAGAGAAATGTTGGAAGCTGAAAACAGCTGTGCAAGAGCTTATCGATACTTATCGGATCGAGGTTCAAGCACCAGAAGCACAAAATATTAATCAAAATCCGCTGCCAGCTCACCATGAGACATACATGATTGAGTTGATACACAAAGAGGGGGATCCCATGAATTCCTCACAAATGGTAATGATGATCCGTTCCAGGAAACCAACTCAAGGGAAAAAGTAACCAGTGGGAAGTCCGTGGTCTAGTTGAGAGGGGTAAATGATAAGCCAGCTGTGGTAGACGAGAGAGGGTCGTCAAGCATTGTTGTAGTGAAACCAGAGAAAGCTAAAGTGGTAGTGCCAGGGGTTGCAAGTAAACCTGTTGTGGTTGTGAAGGGTGCTCGCACAGAGATTGTCATTATAAAACCGGTAACTCAGCTTCCAGTGATCAACAGCAAAGCTGTTCCTTGGAATTATGAACGAGCGACGATGATATACAAAGGGAAAGAAGTCAAAGGAGAAGTGTGTGAAGCCCAAGGTCTAACTCGTTCGGGGAGGTGTTTTGCTCCCGCAGAGTTAAGAAGGGCCCATCCAATAGCAACAAAGAATCCAGTTACAGAGGAAGAGGCGGAAGAATTTTTAAAGAAAATGAAGGCGCAAGAATACTCTATTATGGAGCAGTTGAGGAAGACCCCGACACAGATCTCATTGTTATCCTTGTTGATCCATTCAGATGAGCATCACCAGGTATTGATGAAAATTCTGAACGAAGCCCACGTTCCGGATAAGATCTCTGTGAACCATCTGGAGAAAATAGCAAACAAGATTTTTGAGGTCAACAGGGTCACTTTTTCAGATGATGAGTTGCCCGTGGAAGGTACAGAACATAACAGGTCCCTCTATTTGACTGTGAAGTGTGAAGACTCGGTAGTCACTCGATTACTGATTGATAATGGCTCCAGTGCCAATATCTGTCCGTTGACCACCTTGACCAAACTGAAGGTCGATGGTGACAGAATTCACAAGAACAACATCTATGTTCGAGGGTTTGATGGTGGTGGTACAAACACAGTGGGTGACATCGTACTTGAATTAACAATTGGTCCGGTCGAGTTCACCATGGAGTTTCAAGTGTTGGACGTGGCAGTGTCGTGTAATCTTCTGTTGGGGCGACCCTGGATGCATGCCGCCAAAGCAGTTCCTTCTACATTACATCAGATGATCAAGTTCGAGTGGGATAGGAAAGAGATCGTAGTACATGGGGAAGACAATACAAGCGCCGTAAGTGATGCCATTGTACCTTTTATAGAGACTGACGATGACAAGGGGCCGTGGGTTTACCAGGTTTTCGATATGGTTTCAGTGGATAAAATTTCTAAAGGCGAGGACCTTCCACTTCCCAGGATCGCAGCTGCGACTGTCATGGTAGCCTCGGAGATGTTGAAGAACGGGTTTGTGCCAGGCAAAGGTTTAGGGGCTGATCTTCAGGGTATTGTTCAGCCGGTTTCTTTGTCCAAAAATCTGGACACCTTTGGGTTGGGGTTCAAGCCTACAGCGGCGGATGTGAGGCGGGCCCGTAAGTTGAAGAAAAGAGTCTGGGTCCTTCCCAAGCCAATCCCGCGCCTATCCAGATCATTTGTCAGAGCAGGTATCAGAAAGTTGTCGGTCTCGAAAGTTCTCGGACCACTGATTGGGCCAGATGGAGATTTGAATGAAGGCTTTGAAAGGCTGTTCGTTGATGTCAACATGATAGAAGCTGGAGAAGATTCCAGTGAGGCAGACATACAGTTTGTGGGGCCTAGGGCCAATATCAACAATTGGATGGCTACTCCTCTTCCTACCCGGAGGGAGTCTTGGTAGTGGGCTCTAATTTTTCTTTCTTGTTTTGGATTATTCCAGGGTTGTAATCCAGTTTTGTTTTGTATTCGGCAAAGTGTGAAACTCTGTTATCCCGTATTTTAATAAAGTGAAAGCTTTTTCTTCTTATTTTGTTTTAACTTTGTTTTCTTCTTTTCTCTTTCTGAACATTTCTCTTTATATTGGTTCTAATGACATGGCATGCACAACGGATCTTCAGCCCAGTCTAAAAAATCAATCTGATTCCGAACTAATTATACAAAGGGTCGATTATGATAATGAATCGGAATACGATGAGGATGAATCCTTCGAAGAGATAAACTGAGAGTTAAGCCAGTTTGAAGAGAAATCCAAGCCCAACTTAAATGACACAGAAGCCATCAATTTAGGGGATGCAGATGATACCAGAGAAACTAAAATAAGCATCCACATTGCACCGAATATCCGGGAGGAGCTAATCAAAGCACTTATTGAGTTCAAAGACGTTTTTGCATTGTCGTATGATGACATGCCAGGGTTAAGCACGGATTTAGTAGTTCACAAACTGCCTACTGACTCGGCGTGTCCTCCCATCAAGAAGAAATTGAGGAAGTTCAAAACAGACATGAGTGTGAAGATTAAAGAGGAAGTAACCAAGCAGCTGCAAGCAAAGGTTATTCGGGTCACTCTATATCCCGATTGGTTGGCTAATGTGGTGTCAGTGCCGAAGAAAGATGGGAAGATCAGAGTGTGTGTCGATTACCGCAATTTGAATAGGGCAAGCCCCAAAGACAACTTCCCATTACCCAACATCCATATCTTGATCGATAATTGTGCCGGATGTGAGATCGGGTCTTTTGTAGATTGCTATGCTGGGTATCATCAGATTCTGATGGATGAAGAAGATGCAGAAAATATGGCGTTCATTAGGCCATGGGGGACTTATTGCTACCGGGTAATGCCATTTGGTTTGAAGAATGCTGGGGCAACGTACATGAGAGAAATGACTACTGTGTTTCATGACATGATACACAAAGAGATTGAGGTATACGTGGACGATGTGATGATAAAATCCAAGCATCAGGAAGACCACGTAGCAGACCTAAGGAAGTTTTTCCAAAGACTTCGAAGGTACGATATTAAGCTCAACCCGGCCAAATGTGCGTTTTGTGTTCCATCTGGAAAGCTGTTGGGATTCATCATCAGTCGGCGAGGCATTGAGCTAGACCCGTCAAAGATCAAATCCATCCAAGATTTGCCACCGCCGAAGAACAAGACAGAAGTAATGAGTCTGTTGGGAAGGTTGAATTATATCAGCAGGTTTATCGCTCAACTCACAGCAACTTGTGAACCCATTGTTCGGCTACTGAAGAAAGATGCTGCGGTAGAATGGACGACAGAATGTCAGGAGGCATTTGACCAAATCAAAGGATATTTACCAAATCCACCTGTGTTGGTTCCACTTGAGCCGGGGAGACCGTTAATTCTTTATCTAACGGTCCTAGAGAATTCGTTTGGCTGCGTATTGGGGCAACACGACATTACAGGAAGGAAGGAGCAAGCTATCTATTATCTCAACAAGAAGTTTACAATATATGAGGTTAAGTACACTCAACTTGAGAAGACATGTTGCGCCCTAACTTGGGTGGCCCAGAAATTGAAGCATTATCTATCATCATATACTACTTATCTCATTTCACGCTTGGATCCACTGAAGTATATTTTTCAGAAGCCTATGCCTACAGGGAGATTGGCAAAATGGCAGATATTACTCACAGAATTCGACATCATCTATGTGACGAGGACGGCCATGAAGGCCCAAGCATTGGCGGATCACTTGGCTGAGAATCCTGTTGATGAAGAGTACAAGCCATTGAGGACGTATTTTCCTGATGAAGAAGTGATGCATATAGATGAGTTGAAATTATCCGAGGAACCAGGTTGGAAACTCTTCTTTGATGGAGCCGTAAATGCGAAAGGAGTTGGAATAAGAGCGGTACTTATTTCTGAAACAGGACATCATTATCCTGTTACAGCTCAGTTGCATTTTTATTGTTCCAACAACATGGATGAGTATGAGGCATGCATTTTGGGTCTACGGCTAGCTGCAGACATGGATGTCCCGGACGTCTTGGTCTTGGGAGGCTCGGACCTCCTGGTGCATCAGATTTAGGGTGAATGGGAAACAAGGGATTTAAAGCTCATACCATATCAACAATGTTTCACGATCTGAGCAAGAAATTTCGATCAGTGGAGTTCAGACACATCCTACGAGTTCATAATGAGGTCGTCGATGCTTTGGCCACCTTAGCATCGATATTGCACCACCCATACAGAATTCATTTTGACCCATGGCATATTCAGGTTCATGATCAGCATGCTTATTGTAACATGATAGAGGAAGAAATGGATGGCGAACCATGGTTTTATGATGTCATGGAATACCTCAGGATGGGGATATACCCGGAGCATGCCACCGGAGATCAAAAAAGAGCCGTTCGGTGATTGGCGAATGGATTCTTCCTCAGTGAAGGAGTGTTGTACAAAAGAACCCCAGATATGGGATTACTGAGATATATAGATGCTAGTCAAGCCACGACAGTCATGACATAAGTACATGCTGGAGTTTGTGGGCCACATATGAGCGGATATGTGTTGGCAAAGAAAATTCTCCGAGCAGGGTACTATTGTCTCACTATGGAGCGTGATTGTATCAGTTTCGTGTGGAAATGCCATCAGTGTCAGATACACGGAGATCTGATTCATTCTCCGCCGACAGAATTGCATACAATGTCAGCACCATGGCCATTTGTTGCTTGGGGCATGGATGTCATTGGACCTATTGAGCCGGCAGCTACCAACGGTCATAGGTTCATTCTGGTGACCATCGATTATTTCACTAAGTGGGTGGAAGCTAAGACTTTCAAGTCGGTAACCAAGAAGGCAGTGGTAGATTTTGTTCATTCCCATATCATTTGTAGATTTGGCTCCCGAAAGTGATCATCACGGACAACGGTGCTAATCTTAATAGCGGTTTGATGAAAGAGGTATGTCAACAGTTCAAGATTACACACCGCAATTCCACCCCATATCGTCCCAAGGCGAATGGAGCAGTTAAAGCAACCAACAAAAACATAAAGAAGATACTTCGGAAGATGGTAGAAGGTTCGAGGCAATGGCATGAAAAATTACCATTTGCATTGTTGGGTTATCGCACTACTGTCCGTACCTCGGTAGGGGAAACTCCTTATTTGTTGGTATATGGAACTGAAGCAGTAATACCAGCGGAAGTTGAAATCCTGTCCCTTCGGATTGTCGCTGAGGCTGGGATTGATGACGATGAATAGGTCAAAGCCCGATTGGAGCAGTTGAGCTTGATTGATGAAAAACGATTGGCAGCAGTATGCCATGGCCAACTGTATCAAAGGAGAATGGCAAGAGCCTACAACAAGAAGGTGCGCCCCAAAAAATTTGAAGTGGGGCCGCAGGTGTTGAAACGAATCCTGCCACATCAGGCCGAGGCAAAGGGCAAGTTTGCCCCGAATTGGCAAGGGTCATTCATTGTAACCAGAGTGTTGTCCAGTGGCGCTTTATGTTTAACAGATATCGAAGAGAAATGCGTCAACATGGCTATCAATTCTGACGCAGTTAAGAGATATTATGTATGATTTCTTTTGATTGTAATTGTTGTTTGTTTGTACTTGGCATTTATCGGAGAATGAAATGACGGAGGCAATTCTTTCTTCTATCCAAACACTTTAACCTTTGCTTCCCCTTTTGATCCTTATTTATTTCTTTCATACCCCTCTTTTGGAATCAATAGCGGAAATGAAAGAAAAAGAGAAGAGAAAAATAATGATAATAAAGACAAAAGAAAGTCACAAGAAAAACAAAGGAAATAGGAACTACGTTTGACCTGATTCCTCAAAGAAGGATACGTAGGCGCCTCACGGCTCGGTCATAGTGTAACAAAAAAAACAAAAATCACCAAGCAAGAAAAACTGGGGCAGAAGTTGTGTTTATAATTTTGGGAAAGAAAGTTGATTCCAAGAGTTGTAATGTTTTACCCATCAAAATTATTTTGAACCTTTTACCCTTTTTCTTTTAGCCATACACAAAACCCCATATTGATGTCCAAAAAAGACCTCCCGATCAGTATCCGAGAAGTGCCAAGTCATAAAAACAGAAGTCGGGAATAACACTCTGATCCCCAGCAGAGAGGAGGATCATAAGCTGGAAATGAATTGGTAGCCGAAAGAATCCCCAGCAGAGAGAGTCATATCAGTAACACTCCGATCCCCAGCTGGAAAAAATAAAATAAAATGAGAGAGTCTTATCGGTGAAAACCTCCACAGGCACCATAAAGCGACGTAAGTTGAGAGAAATAAAACGAGAGAGTTTTATCGGTGAAAACCTTCACAGACACCATAAAGCGACGAGAGTTGAGAGAAAGGAGAGAGTCTTAGTAGTGAAAACCCCTCGAAGGGCACTATGAGGCGACAAGACAAGATTGACGGAAAGGATCCACATTTGGCAAAGAGTTGAGTGCCTATTTATCCCCAGCAAGATGAGGCCGTCCGAAAGGTTGATTGATACAAGTGGACTGGATTGATTAATCCGGAATGCACGACATGATCGTTGGGATCGGGTATATCATTCAGATAAGTTCTTTTCTTTCCTTTTCCCCAGCATTTGTTCAGAAAGATTTCTTTTTTTTCTATCTTTTGAAATCATCACTTTTTCATTTCGTGGTCTAAAGACTTTATCTCCCCAGCAGTTTGTTTTTGAAAAGGATTTTCAGAGCTTACTACCAGTTGCCAAAATGGTGCAAAGCAAAATGCGAATAGGACAGGCCAAAGATAAGGCGACACAACAAAAAGAAGTTTGTCGCAAATCCAAATGATGAATGGGTCTAGATTCCAAGAGGACCAAATTTCCAGGGGAAGTTGGAGAAAAACAGAAAAACAACAGTTGAGAAGTTATGGATCAAATTCCAAGAGGATCCCCAGTAGATTTGCGAGATGCAGGAACAACTCCGACAGATTATCGACCAAGTTCCGCTATGGTCAGACAACACAGAGCGGGGAAGGAAGAGAAAAGAAAACCATCTCCGGCAGGAATATCATCCCTAGCAAATAATATCATCCTCAGCAAGTTTTGTAATAAAACGCAAAGCAGGGAAAGGAAAAAGGGAAAAACCATCCCCAGCAGGAGTGACACGACCACTCACCACGTTTTAAACTAACAAATTTTTCTTTGATTTGAAGCAGGGAAAGGAAATGTTATTGACAGCAGGAAGACATGGCCACAAAGAAGATTACCCAATTGAGGCAGAAAATTTTCTCTCATTGCGAAAATTTTCTTGAAATCAGATAACCACTTGGGGGAAGATGGAAGGTAACACAAGTTTTGAAGGAAGTGAAATCCCCAGCAGTATACGAGAGAAGGCGATACAAGTTTTAAAGAAAGCAATCTTGGAAGAAGCAAGATAACCCGAGTTTTAAGGGTAGTGGTGTTTGAATCAGTGCCATCCCCACCATTGTTGAAATGAGGAAAGTAACTAGTCTTAAAGAAGGAAGATAATTCCCTAGCAGTGTTATCCCCGGCAGGTTTCAGAGAAGTGAAAACACCAGTTGGAGGGAAGTAGTTCCAGTGGAAAGAAAGCGCCAGCTTTAAAGGAAGTAATCTTTGAAGAAGGAAAATAACATATTTGTGAATAAAATATCGGTGTTATCCCCAGCAGTTCAAAGGAATAAAACACCAGTTTTGAGGGAAGCAGTTCTGAAAGAGGAAGATTCAAGATTAGAAGGAAAAATGGTTCAGGAGGTAGGAAGGAACAACAACAACAATAAAACGCATTGTTTAAGTTGTAGTTGAAGGCAGGAGCCCGCCTGGAGAATGGAGGTGTTACATTTTAAGAAGTTGTATTTGAAGTCAGGAGCCCTCCTGGAGAATAGAGGTGTTATTTTTAAGAAGTTGTAGTTGAAGTCAGGAGCCCGCCTGGAGAATAGAGGTGTTATTTTTAAGAAGTTGTTGAAGTCAGGAGCCCGCCTGGAGAATGGAGGTGTTACATTTCAAGTTGAAGTCAGGAGCCCGCCAGGAGAATAGAGGTGTTATTTTTAAGAAGTTGTAGTTGAAGTCAGGAGCCCGCCTGGAGAATGGAGGTGTTATATTTCAAGTTGTAGTTGAAGTCAGGAGCCCTCCTGGAGAATAGAGGTGTTACATTTTAAGAAGTTGTAGATGAAGTCAGGAGCCCGCCTGGAGAATGGAGGTGTTACATTTTAAGAAGTTGTAGATGAAGTCAGGAGCTCGCCTGGAGAATGGAGGTGTTACATTTCAAGTTGAAGTCAGGAGCCCGCCTGGAGAATAGAGGTGTTATTTTTAAGAAGTTGTTGAAGTCAGGAGCCCGCCTGGAGAATAGAGGTGTTTTATTTTTAAGAAGTTGTTGGAGTCAGGAGCCCGCCTGGAGAATAGAGGTGTTATCTTTAAGAAGTTATATCGAAGTCAGGAGCCCGCCTGGAGAATAGAGGTGTTATATTTTAAGAAGTAATTGGTGTTGAAGTCAATAATGCAGAGGAATACAACCGAAATCCCCAGCGGGAAACAACAAAAATCCCCAGCAGAGAAAGGCGGCTCAAGATTCGATGGAAAAATAACGCGAAGCTCACAAGAAGGAAATAAGCAGTTCGAGATCGGCAATCAAGGGAGAATACAAGTCAAATCGGAAGTAAAGAAATACCAGAGGAAACACAAGGCAACAAGGCAGCAACAGTCACATGACCAAGTTTGAGAATAAATCTTTGTAATTCATAGATCATAGCTTAGTATAACTTCTTTGTCTTTCATAAAGGTGTAATAAGGAGGTCAGTGAGCGGTAACATCAGCATCAACAGCAATAACAGCAAAATAACAGCTCCATGGTAGTCCCAGCTACCGAAACTTCCCGAACTACATTGACTTGATTCCCTTTTAGCCAGGGATATGTAGGAAGCCTTTGAAGCAGAGGTCTGGTCAAATCTTTCAAAATACTTCGCACGGAGTAGCCGAACGGGCAAAAATCGCTCGTATCCGCTCACTTTATCTTTGCACAAAAACTTTTCGTATTTTCGGACAAAGAGGGGCAGCTGTGAGCACGTGATTTTTGCCCTACGAGAACTACTCCCAAAAATTCAAAATAAAATAATTTTGTTTGTTTGAAATTGTTGTGAATTTTGTTTTATTTTTCTTGTATTATTGGCATTTGTCCATGAATGTTTAGTAATGAAAAATACAAAAATATATGTGTTGCATTTGCATTTACAATTTACGATTAATTAAATAGTAATTTGTTTTACGAAAATGAAAAATCGAAAAATAACGTACTTCGCATTTTAGTATTTAATGTCAAATTGTGTGATTGTCTTTGTATTTAATTTTAGGTGATAATTATTATTAAGGGTTAATTAGTATTTTCTAAACTAATTTTTGGCTTTACAATTATTAGGATTTTTTTAAAAAAAAAGAAAAAAAAAGAAGCAACAGAAGAAAGAGTTTATAAACTCGGACCAGGCCCAAACAATATGTTCAGGCCCAGTCCGAATACCCCTCTTACCCGGTCCAACTGACCTGGCAATATGACGTCCAAACGACGTCATATCTGTCACATCCAATCTCAGCCGTCCATCCCAATCCACCAACGGCCAAGATCATCTCTCCTTTACCCGTTCCTATACCCGCCCTGCCCTAGCACTTAAACGAAACGACCCCGTTTCGCTTGGGTTTGATCACAGCCGTTAGATTTTTGTAATCCAACGGCTCACATTAACCCTTTCAATCTAATATACCAAAACACCCCAGACCCATTACCCCCTATCATTTCCAACCCCCCTCAGTCGTCTCTTTCAGAGACGAATCAAACGACCCACCAAACCCTAGCCACCCCTCCACCCCTTCGCCGTAAACCGGCGGCTCCGGCTCCGATGACTACCGAAATAACACCCTTGAACCTCCTAACCACCCTCAACCTGAATCCCCACTCCGTTTGCCTCGAATCAACCTCCAGCTCCTCGAATCTTCAATCGAAGATTCGAGCAGAACTCGAACCTACCCCAACCAAGCCCAAAATTCATACCCTGGCACCCCATGACCTCCCTCGTGCCTGAACCACCTTTGGTTTGAGTTGAATCTAGCTAGAAACACTCGAACCCCAAATCGAAACGTAAGAACCCTAGAAAACCAAAACTGGTTTCTGTCCGAAGTTGAAGGGGATTTGGGTGTTTAACTGACCTTAGTCGAAGTGTTTTCAGTCGAGAACACTCGATTAAGGTCTGTTCAACCTCAAAAAGGTCCGAATCAGAGTCCAAGTCAGGATCGTCTAGGGTCCGAATATTGGAGGTATTTTTCCTGTCCTGTTGGTTCCATTTTTTTTTGTATATGTTTATATCTGTTTATTTGTTTAGTTTAGTTCTATTGACTTTTCATTTCTTTTGTCCGTCTTCAATGACCCTTTATTTGGTCGAACACTGCTTCAATTATGATTGAATCATTGTTTGAATTTGATTGTGAATTGGTTATAGCTGTAGTACTTTAGTGCTCAATTAAAAATCAGTTGTTAGGTTTGTAACTCAGAAAACAGATCGATTAAAGTTTAGGGCATGGCAGTAATACACAGGGGTTAAGGGGGTAGTTTGGGGATTGAAAAGTTCAGAAGTTGGCTAGTTTAAGTGGGCTGACAGTAGGGTACTAAAATACCATTAAACTAATACAATTGTTTAGTGCTAATGGGGGACAAGACATAATGATGGGGGAAAGATTTAAAGAAAATGGATTAAGAAATAGGTGCCCATACCTATTTGAATTTAAATAAAGAAAAGGCAAGTGTAGTGGGGAACAAAACATATACTAGTGGAATTAAAAGGAGATGATGGGCAGAATTAGTGGAAAAATTCTGCCCAAAGTGTTTTTGAAAGTTGAGGGGGAGGGTCAGTGTTTGGGGATAAATAGAGTCACTTAGGACAGATATAAGGAGTTTTTTTGGGAGAGGGGATCAATTCTGAAAATCTGAAGAGAGACATGGAGAGGACCTTTTTTTTGAATGGGCAGTAAGGGTTGAGGGTCAAAAACAAATAGAAAAGTCCAAAGATAGGTACACACTGGCTGACTTTGAAAAAGATTGAGAAAACCTACTGTCGCATTAGTTTCCTTAAGTCAAATTAGAATTCCAGTTGATGAGTTGCATGTTTCTAGCTTGATTTCTGACTGGAGAGTCTCAGAGGTTCCCTGGTTGGTTTTCTAGGGATTTTGGGTTTATTCAGGCTGGTTTTGAGTCAGTTCTGGTAATTCTGTTGGGTTTTAAACACTTCTGGATTTCTGGTTTATCGCTTGGGTCTGCTGCATATGTCACTAGCTGTTGGTACCTGTTGTTTGGTACTCGCAGTGTTTGTTTGTTGTTCTGCTGTGTTGTATTGCCACTGCTGCTAATCCTCTTCTTCTTCCTCTTGTATTGTCAATCCCAGGTACATATTTCGAGCCTATGTCGAATGTAGCTCCATCTGTTGGAAACATGAAATGAAACTGAAGTTTAATATCTGTCGTAGTTCTATTTTGATAATTTTGTTATGTTAGGCAGTTCTCTGTATAGTGATTGAATGCCTATTGTAATAAAAGTAGGGCTATTTTGAATGGTGAATCTAGGGTTGTTAGCTTAAGTATTGTTAAACTAGTTAGAAAACTGTGTTGAGTCCGGAGTTAGCAGTTTATTTTGGTCTAGCAATTGTTATCAATGTAGTGCAATTTGGATCTGTATGAGGAGTAGTTTTGCAATTGGACATTGAATTAATAATCAACAGACGCCAGGGCGATAAACGATTCTAATAGTTTTCAGTAGTCCATTTCTAAATTCATGATCCCTTCAAACATTGAGTGTTGGTTTAATATTATTAGTTTGAGTTACTAATTACTGTTGCTCAAATCCAATCATACTTCCCGTCGGATTTCCCTTTCTAGTAACAATTAGGAACTCATAATAGATAAGCAAGTGAGGTAATCTTCATGATCATCGAGTGCATGTTAAATGACTTGTAGCATCTCAGTACGTGTGTATTTGACTCGAGTTAAAACTGGGTCTGATTTAACAATTAAAGGCATAATAGTCCGCTAAGCGGACAGTTCGGGCTTCAATGTCCTTCTCAGACAGCCCAAGATTTCATACCCGTAACAATTTGTCAAGGCAGGTTGGCCATTTCGTTCCTGGGCAGGCCCTGAGGCCCCAAAACCGTTGAGAGATTGACTTAGCTTGAAGTTATATGTTCAAAGTAATAGCTCCTAAATAATGTTAATTAATTAGGACTTTTCCCTTTTTAGAGACAAATAAAGTAGAAAATTATAGATTGCTTTAGGTTCGCCCTTTTAAAATAAGAATGAGATGAGCCTCGCCGAATAAAAAAATACAAAATTGCAGGGCCCTCAATAAATATTTGTTTTAAAAATACTTAGACTTAGGGACGGGCCGTTTAGCGAATTTCACGGCCTTCCCCAAAAGATAATAACGTGCAAGTCACTTCCGGCACGCTTTAAATAATTTACTCTCTTAAACTCGGGTGCACATTTATGTGACCCAAATCCAAGTCTCAACGAAGTCGAAATGTGTCGCTAATCACGGGTATATTGATTGTGACGTGGTTTGAGATGCATTTCCACGACGTTGCAAATTCCTTTAAAAAATAATAATGAATGAGACGAGCCTCGACAAACAAAAGATACACAAGCTGCGGGGCCCTCCATATGTGTTGGTAAAATTACTTAGACTTCGGGATGGACCGTTTAGCAAAATTTCACGGCCCTACCCAAAATAATAACACGCTAGTCGCTTTAGACGCGTAGTTAATAATGTTATCTTCTTAAACTCGGGTGCACATTTATGTGACCCAAATCCAAATCTCAACAGAGTTGAAATGTGTCAATAACCACGGGTGCAGTGATGTGACGTGGTTCGAGATGTATTTTCACGATGTTGCAATTCTCGGTAAAAATGATAATAATAAAAGCGGTACACAGTTAAAATTTGCACACAGGTTCAACATGTATCAAAATCAGATAAATAAGCCGAATATGACAGTTGAGCGACCGTGCTAGAACCACGGAACTCGGGAATGCCTAACACCTTCTCCCGGGTTAATAGAATTCCTTACTCGGATTTCTGGTTCGCGGACTGTTATACAGAGTCAATCTTTTCCTCGATTCGGGACCCAACCGGTGACTTGGGACACCATAAATCTCCTAAGTGGCGACTCTAAATTAAATAATAAATCCCGTTTCGATTGTCCTTTAATTGGAAAAACTCCCTCTACGCCCTTTTGCGCGGCGCAGGTGAAAAAGGAGGTGTGACAAAGATAATTATGAGGATAGAGATAGGAACCAGTTCTGAAATAGTGGTAGTGCTTGGGGAGTTGCAACGTTTCAGAGGGAGATGGAAAGGATTTGAAACGAAAAGACGTGACGGCAGAGTCTGAAAAGGTGGATAACGTGGAATCTGATATTTGTACCTTTTCAAGATGTGTATTAAAGAATGTATAGGACTACTAACCTTTAGTACAAGGACCAGGTTCTTGACCTGATTTTTGAAAATTTTCAATCCTCTTTCACCACCCATGCAATGCATCTACAACTTCTTCCTTAAGAAATCCATTCAAAAATGCACTTTTGACATCCATTTGGAACAGAGTGAATTCCGTATGTGATGCAAAAGCGATTAGGATTCTAATAGCTTCCATGCAAGCAACTGAAGCAAACGTCTCATCATAATCAATTCCTTCCTCCTGATTGTAACCTTGAACCACTAGCCTAGCCTTGTTCCTTGTAGTGTTTCCATGTTCATCAAGCTTATTTCTGAATACCCACCTGGTTTCTATGATGGTTCTATCTGAGGGTCGAGGTACCAGGTGTCATACATTGTTCCTTTCAAACTAATGCAACTCATCTTGCATGGCTTTAATCCAGTTTGCATCATTCAAGGCCTTCTTGATGTTCTTGGGTTCTATTTTGGAAAGAAAGGCTGAAAAGGTAAGTGAATTTCCGGCTTTTGATCGAGTTTGAACACCTGAATCTAGATGGGTAATTATGTTGTCAAGAGGATTGGAACTGTTGTGTTTCCAGTTGGGCATTTGAAGTTCATTTGCAGAGGAGCTGGGTAAATCTGACTGGTTCCCTTGCATTCTTCTCTCAGCTACCTGTGGGGTACATTGAACTGCATCAACCACTCTTTTGTCAGCTTCAGTGGTTGTAATTGGGGTACCTGGTTCCCCTCCAACTAGTGAGGATAATACTGAATTATCTTTACTTGATTTCTTCACCTGACTCATCGTGTCTACCTTTCCGTTTGTCATGTTAATGACTTCACCTGGAACTAGCAGAGGCTCTCCATCTTGATCATCCTTGTTGCTTTTCTCATGGGAGGGATATGACTCATCAAAAATTACATGGACACTTTCCTCAACACACAGAGTCCGCTTGTTGTATATTTTATAGGCTTTGCCTTGAGAAGAGTAGCCCAAGAAGATTCCTTCATCACTTTTAGCATTAAATTTTCCAAGCTGATCCTTTCCATTGTTAAGAACATAGCATTTGCATCCAAATGTTCTTAGGTGAGTCAGCTTGGGTTTCCTTCCATTTAACAACTCATAGGGGTTTTGTTCAGAAGAGACCGGATCATGCACCTATTTACCAAGTAACATGCAGTGTTAACAGCTTTAACTCATAAGTTCTTGGCAATCCCACTGTCGATTAGCATTGTTCTTGTCATTTCTTCAAGGGTTCTATTCTTCCTTTTCATAACTTTATTTTGCTGGGGAGTTCTTGGTGCTGAAAAGTTGTGGGTAATGACATATTCATTACAGAACTCATCAAATTTGGCATTGTCGAATTCTATTCCATGATCTGATGTGATACATGCTACTCTAGACTCCATCTTCACCTGGATTTTCTTCACAAAAGGCCACGAATACCTCAAAGGTTTCATCTTTTGTTCTAAGAAATAGAGTCCAAGTGAATCTGAAGTAGTCATCCACTATCACAAAGATGTATCTTTTTCCTCCCATGCTTTGCACTCTCATAGGGCCACACATATCGATATGAAGAAGATTAAGTGGCTTTGAGGTGCTGACATCTTTCTTAGGCTTAAATGAGGACTTAACATACTTCCCTCTAGCACATGCATCGTAGACTTTCTGTTCTTTGAATTTTGACATGGCTAGTCCATGAACCAGGTCCTTTTGAATCAGCTTATTCAATAGAGAAAAGCTTGCATGCCCCAATCTTCTGTGCCACATTTTAGCATCATCATCAACTACTTTCAAGCAACTCAGATCACCACTTTGTAGAGACTCGAAATCAGCAACATAGATGTTCTTGTATCTTTTCGCCACCAGTTACTAAACTTGTAACTATGCATATCTTGGACAAGAATTTCACCTTATTTCCCTTGTCACATATCTGGAAGACACTCAAGAGACTGTACTTGAGACCATTGACATAGTACACATTCTCAATTGAGTGAGTGAGTGACTTTCCAATTTTTCCAACACCAAGAATGTATCCCTTTTTTCCCATTTCCAAAAGATACACTCCCTCCCTATTCCCTGCCTGTTACCACCATTATTAACATGCATGGCAGTGACAACCTCCGAGAACCAGGTCCACTTAAGTGACTTCTCAAGATTATTTTTTTACTCTCTCCAGTTCAGCGTGGAGCTGCCTAGTTTTCTCAAGTTCATCACACAAATTACTTTTCACAGCTTTTAATTCATTTTCAAGCTTAATGTGTGTCTCACTAGCTACTTCTTTCCTCTTTTTTTTTTCTGACTTCCCAGGCCTACACTCAACTCCAGGTTGCTCTATTTTTTCCCTTAAGTCTGCATTTACTATTAAGAGATCATCTCTTTCCTGCTCAATAGCAGTTACTTTCTCCACTAAGGCATCCTTTTCTTTACTGAATTTCTCAATGGTTTCTTTCAAGTCAACTACTACCACCACCCGATCATCTCTTTCATGTTCTACACTAGTAATTTTCTCAGTTAAAGCCTTCTTTTCATTTTCCAAATTATCTATAGTTTCCTTTAGATCAACCACACACACTACCAAGTCATCTCTGGTTTGCTCAGCATCTCCTAATTCTATGGTCAAGGTATCTTTATCATCTATAAAACTATAATGGGCATCAATCAATACATTTGCTAATGACATGAGTTTTTTAGGAGAGTAGGATTTTAGATTTCTCTGAACAACCCTAAAATTTACCTCATCATTGTCATCATCGTCTGATTGTGCCATCAAAGCAAATATTGAGTCATATTTATTTGCTCCACTTTCAACTGCCATCATAGAGCTATCACCTGCATCAATTTCTTCATCAGACTCACTGGAGAAATCTCCCCATGTTGCAAGAGCTTGTTTCATAACATTATCATCGACATTCTTTTTTTGAAGAGCTTGTCAGGAATCTGGTTCCTCTTGGCTGCTTTATCAGGGTTGTATTTGAAGTGTTCTTGCTTTAGGAGAGGACACTCTTTGATGAAGTACCCTGGATTTCCACATTTATGACAGAGGTCATAAATCTTTGGTCTACTAGAACTACCTCTCTTTGGTATTCCCCCATTTCTTCTGACCATTTTCTGAAATCTTTTGGTTAGGTAAGCCATATCACAGTCTTTCTCACTTGAGTTTTTTCCTTCAGCTTTGAGTACCAGGTTCTTCTCCTTCTTTGGTTCTCTTCTTTCACTATCTATCTTCTTCTTCATTTCGTAGGTTCTCAGATTTCCTACTAGCTCGTCTATGGTCAGCTCCTGCAAGTCCTTTGCTTCAATAATAACATTTACTTTGCTCTCCCATGAACTAGGATAGATATTAAGAATTTTCCTCATGAGCTTGTTCCTGGGAATCGTTTCACTAAGTGAGTGTAACTCATTTATGATGGAAGTGAATCTTGTTTGCATGTCTTGGATAGATTCATCATCTTTCATCCTAAATAGCTCATACTCAGTGGTAATCATATCAATCTTGGATTGCTTTACTTGAGTGGTTCCCTCATGTGCTGTTTGCAAAGCTTCCCATATCTCCTTGGCAGATTGATAAGCTGAGATCCTATTGTATTCATCAGGTCCTATCCCATATACCAAAATTTTCTTGGCACGAAAATTTTTCTCCACAGCTTTCCTATCTGCATCGGTGTATTCTTTCCTGGTCTTTGGCATTATCAAGGGAAGATCTCCGACATTCTTTGTTAGGACAAAAGGACCATCACATATGACATCCCACAACTTAGAGTCTTCAGCCATGATGAAATCATGTATTCTCGTCTTCCACCACCTATAGTATTGCCCATTGAACCTGGGTGGTCTGTACATAGATTGAACTTCTTCAAAATTTGGTGGAGCAACCATACAGATCCTTCTTAGGTGTTAGCCTGATAGGAGGAACCCGCTCTGATACTAATTGATAGTTTATATGAGTCCACCAAACTATAGAGTACCAGGTCCTCTATGAGTTTCTACTAAGAATACTAATAAGACAGTAAGTAAATAAGACAGGGAGTTTTACGTGGAAAAATCCTTGCTCAAGGGGATAAAAAATCATAACCTACACTGGTAGGATTTCAACTTCATTACCGAACAATCTTCAGATTACAACCTATTGTAACCTAGGAATTAAACTCTTAATCCCTCACTAACTTGTAATACTTATATTACAAGCCACTTTGTAATACACCTATTACAAAGACTTCAACTCATGACTAACTCTAGTCACGACACAAACACTAAGGGTTTATGATTTTACAAGAGGGTTCCTAAGCGACGCTTCTAGTTAAGCAAATTAGGAATTGCAATGAAGAACAATTATAAAGTTACAACTCAACTAAGGAGAACAAAATACTGGATCTAGGAACTAGTCTGTAGTAGTGTTTAAACTTTTTTCTTGATGCACTTGAGAATTGAATGCTAGAATATCAGATGGTTTGAATGTTTGAAGAAAATTCTCAAGTGTTCAAGTGATGTTTTATTGTAATGCTCTTGTTAATACAATTTGAATGACATCACTTGAATGATGTAATCACTTGGTTGGTCAAAGGACAAGTGACCGCTGGAACACTGCAGTGTAGGCAGTCACATCGCTTTCCAGCTGTATCCAATTGACTTCGTACTGTTGTCAGGGAACCACAAGGGTATCAGGTCTTTGTATTGGTTCTCTATCTCCCGAAGCTTGTAACAGTTCACATTTAGCTGGAGTCCGTTGATTAGCAATGTATGCCAAGTGTGTTGGGTTCCCTATCTGGTTCTTGACAGTCAGTTTGTTAGATAATCAAAACATAAGGCTAAGACATTGAAAACCCATCAATAATGAACTTGGATGCGCCCGACTTTGATACAATATAAGAAAATTAATCTTGGGTCTAACTCAAACTCAACCGCTAGTTCAATAGACTATCCTATCCCTAAAGAGCCGATAAATGGAACTCAACAAACAAGTCTCTAGAGCCAGCAAATTCCAAAAAGATTATAAATTCCTTTTTTTTTTTTTTTTTTTTTTTTGCCAAGACGAGTCTAAGAATGTGTTTAACCCATTCAACGAAAGATTTAATCGGCCTTTGGCATCCAAACAGAGACAATATATGAAACAAAGGACATAAAATAAGAGAGGTTACTTTTAGTACTGATAGCTATTTAATATGCAATTATGCATACTTTAAGCTGATCTCAAAACAAAGCTAAACCTAAAGGACCTAGCTATTAACTTCTTCGTACTTAATTAGAGCAAAGAAGTAGTGGCAATCAACCATTTACCTACACTTATTCAACTAGTTGATATTTAATTTGTTAGTAAGAAAAGTAACAACCATATATTCCTAGAGATCAACCTCAACCATAACTTCCATGCCTCTCTAACTTACCTCTTAATTCCTAGTGTACTTCCAGTTTCTGCTTGTCTTCTAGTTCAACAACTTGTCTTTTTCTAAATAACTCTGCAGATTCCTCGTAGAACCAAATCTTAGAATTTTATCTAGTTTCCATTGGTTGGACTGTAGCTAGGTAGACTATTCTAACATCGGATCGCGTATTTGCTAGCTTCTTTATTGTTTGTACTGATTGGTGGAGATGTTACTCTAGTAGTAACTAGTAATAAATTTGCTTGTTTGGCTTTAGAGGATAGAGCATGAAATCAGTGCCTGATAATGAGGATAGTGTGCTCACATGAAAAGCACATTTTGCTGATAAAATTACCAAAAAAAGATTAGTTTGACGTATAAAGTAGGCCATGAAGAGTTTGAGAAAGATTGCACATAAAAGGTAGAGGCGGAGCTAGAGAAGTGGATACAGGTTCGGGCGAATCCAATAGTTTTTGCTTAGATTTTGTATTTGTATTAAAAATTTTACTAAATATTTAATTGTGAACCCAGTAACTAACACAAGCAATGGAGTCGATGACAATTTCAGAACTCATAAGCTTTAAATCTTGATTTCGCTTCTGCCTAAATGGTGTAATCTATATAGGCAGCCCTCTTCTTGAAGGGGCCTTTTCTTACATTACTTTCTCCAATAGTGATTAGCTTGAAAAAAAAGACTAATCGGGCGACAAAAAAAAAAAAAAAAAAGGAGAAGAAAACATTAAAATGGTGACTAATTTATCAAGGTTAAAGCCTATAGGAGATGAGTTGAGACTTTGTTGGAACATGAGTAAGGAAAGGAACGGTAGTCGTCAACATTAATTAGATGATTGGAATAAGTATTAAAAGGGTAGTACTAATAGTCGTCACCAAATTAAAATACTTGCAAATTGCAATTCTAATAACATATCACCAACTTTGATCACTCTTTTTATTTGCTTTTTCTCTTTAAATGTCGATTGTCGAGTACGGAGTGGAATTCAAGATTGGCTGTTAATCCAATATGAAAAGTTCAGATAGGATATGCTTGGAAATCTCAGAAAAAATATGTACATATAAATACCAGAAAGCAAAGACGTAAATCATATAGTCTAAGAAGACAGTTTATTTAGTGTCACAAAATCAAATATTCTTTCATTTTTGACTTGAAGTAGTAATTCTAGTTTTCTATTTTTAAGAACCCTAGTACATAAACCAAAAATCTGCTGATGCTTCCTAATGCCTTTTATTTGGTTTCGCACACGGTATTTACTATCCACATTAGGGTCCGACTAATCCTGATTAAGACCGCATAATACTATTAATTAAAGAGGGAAACACTTTTTTATTCCTAGGGTTCGAACATAAGGCTGTATTGTGGTCCGGGCCCAGCCCGGGACCGCGAGCCCACATGGGCTTTGGGCTAAACGGGCTGGCCCGTATGGTCTGGTCCCAAGCAGTCTTAAGAGCCCACTATGGGCCGGTCCTGCACGTAGAGACCGTGAGCCCGGGACCGTTTAGCCCAAGACCGGCTGGCGGGCCTGGGCCGGTTCAACCGGGCCCAACGGCTATTTTTCAATTTTTTTTAAAAAAAAATTGGCCAACGGCTGGAAGTTTAAAAACTAGCCGTTGGCCTGCCAATTTAGCCGTTTGGCTTTTTAAAAAATAGTCATTTGCCCCCCAAACTTTGTTTTAACCCCAAACTTTTTATAATTACACTTTTTCCCTATTTTCAACTATAAATACTCCCTCATTCTTTCATTTTTACTCACAAAATCATCCATCTCTCTCTAATTTTCTTCTATAATTCCTTACTTTATTATTGCAATTTGTGAAAAATTGTGAAGTTGGTGAATTGAAGTATTCAAGTCTTCAACGAAGAAGTTGTTCGTCAATTCGGTAAACTCGTTCTAACTCTTAAGTTTTAATATTATAGTTTTGTTTGTTTTAGTTTGTATAATTATAATTAATATGGCCTTTCCTTTGCCATGATATTGCACCAGGTCAACAATTAAATGATGAATATATGAATGCTCTTTATGGTAATCAAACTATCGATGAAAATGATGAGGAAAATGATGATTTAGATGAAATGCAACCGGATTTAGATGATACACCTACTAGTCCTGCTGTTAACCCAACTGATAATAATCCAAATGATGCCCCGCCTGACCCTCTTGTAGTAACCCCTACTTTTAATAGACAACCTTCTAGACGGTGCGAAACATCTCTTGTTTGGCACTTTTTTACTCAACTAAGAGATCAAAATAAGGCTAAGTGTAAAACTTGTGAGACTTTGATGGCTCGTAAATATACTGGAGACCGTAGCGGTATGAGTACTTTGACTAGACACATAAAGACACACCCTAGAGATAAAGCTAGATTTCTTCAAATGAAAGCTGCGCAAGAGAGGACAAGTGCAGGTACTCAGGTTAACCCTAGTACCGGGTCAAATCTAGTTCAACCGGGAATTAACACTGTTACCGGTGGCATTTTATATTACGATCCAAATAAAGATCGTGAAGAATTGGCAAAAATGATTACTGTTATGTGCTTACCCTATAATTTTCCTTTTAACTCTCACTTTGTGCATTATATTAGAAGAGTTTTTAATCCTACTTATAAAGGATGGCCTCGCGCAACCGTAAAGAGCGATATTTATAAATATAAACATGAATTATTTTCGCTATTTATTTACTCATATAAATTGTTGCATTGCTATTACTACTGATATTTGTAGAAGTGGTAATCACTGTGATTATCTTACTGTTACCACTCATTGGATTGATGAGGAATGGAAAATGCAAAAGCGCAATATACTTATAGAATAATTAATTCACGTCACACAGGTAAGTTTATTGCTAACACAGTTGCAAATATTTGTAGATATTTTTGCATTAGAGATAAAATAATGTCAGTTTCAATGGATAATGCTTCTAGTAACAGTAATTGTATAGGCTTGCAACTACACTTAATCCTGCATTTAGTAATATTTTCCATGTTAGATGCATTTGTCATATTTACCATTTAATCGTCGGTGATGGTATGAAAATATTAAATGTTAAAATTAAAAAGGTTAAAATGGCTCTTGATTGACTTTTTTTATTCAAACTGTAGAAGTAGACTTAGAGAATATTTTAAAAAATGTGATGAATTTGGCCTCAGAGAAAGAAAGGTTCTTAAACCTTGTCCGACTAGATGGAATTACATGTATGAAAGTTTAGTTGTTGCATATGAATATAGAAACCCAATAAATGCAACGTTTAATGCTCGTGTTGGTGGTGCTGATGATGATGAGCACCTTACAAATCAGGATTTGACTAATGTTAAAATGCTTGTAGACTTTTTAGAACAATTTCATGTTGCTACAAATGAATTATCTGGGCAATCAACACTTGCCGATTTGTTTACTCAATTTTTAGAGGGTGGGGTAATTTATCAACTTGCTATTAATTCTATGAAAGATAAGTTTAAAAAATATTTTTTCCCTATCCCCCCTATTTTTGGTGTTGCTGCCATGTTAAATCCTACCATGAAATTAGGAGGTCCTCACTTTTGGTATACAAATATTTATAAGGCTTTATCACTTTCAGATAAGGAATTTGTTACACTTGCAGATGCAAAAACTTCAATTAAAATAAATGCTCAAACAATTTATAATGCTTATCAACTTGCCTTAGATCATGCTAGACCAAATGTTCCAACTCCTACTTTGTCTAGTTTGCAATCATCTAAAAGAACTGCGGGCCTAAAAGTACTTAGTTCTTGGACGGAGTTCAGGGGTTCTCAAGGTGATAATATTGGTGATAGTTCACAACTAAATGAGCTTCAAGTTTATTTGTCGCAGGGACTTGAATCAAAGAATCCCGACGGCTCCTTTGATGTTTTGGAATGGTGGAAGGACAAAGAAAAACACTATCCGGTTCTTTCAAGGATGACTCGAGATATTTTAAGTATTCAAGCTTCAACAGTGGCATCGGAGAGCGATTTCAATCAAGTGAGACTTCAAATCGGTGGTCATTGAGCGTCTATGAGAGAGAGCTTGGAAAAATCAGTACTCTTAGAGATTGGATCCGTTCGGAAAGAAGAAATTTTGGACTTGCTGAATCACAACCGGAGATAGACGAAGCTTACGAAGAAATGCTAGCGGAACTTGTGGAGGATGTTGCTTCGCCCGGAAGCGGTGATGAACAAACTTCTTTTCCGCCACCACCAACGGAAATTCCTCCGAACCTTGAAGGATTTATGAAATTTGTTAGAGATAATACATAGACTAATATGTAACTTGTATTTTGGCACAGCTTCATTAGTTTTTTTCCCTTTTAATGGTGGTATGAGCACCTTGTTGTGCTCATTCCATTGGGGGGAGGAAGACTAAGAAAGATATTGTCATTTTTTGTTAATGTCGTAATAATAAAAATTATATGGCATTCCCTTGAATATTTCTTTGCAATTTTTTTTTTGTTTAAATTTGAATTAGAAGATTTAAGTCACAATTATATAATATAATTTACAAGAAATTGCCTTAGATAAAAAAAAATTCAAAAAAAAAATAGCCCGGAACACTTAGGCCCGTTTAGGCATGTGAGCTCGACCCATTTAGCCCGGGACCATGTGGGCTTAGGCCCACAATGGACCAGTTCCACCCTCCAGGACCGTTTGGCCCGGGACCGCTTGAGCCCGCCTGCCAGAGCCTGGGACTGTTTGGCCCGATTCGTTTAGCCCATTTAGGCCCGAGATCGGACCACAATACAGCCTTATTCAAACCCGAAACATCTAATTAAAGATGAGAGATCCTATCCATCCCACCACAACTCTAGGTGGTTCTTGTTAAAGTACCATATCTTCTTCCATTTTGAGTTAAAGCGTTACCAGCGGCCCTGCTAGTGGTAATTAGTCTGATTACAACACGGCAAATAATTTTGGGAATCAAGTATAAGCTTTAATTATTCTTCTTGTGGCCTGTAATTAAAGCTAGATAATCTTGTTAGATACTTAAGCAAATCCTTATCAAGCAGGAGTATTATTTTAAAAAGATAGATTGGTGATTAACGAAAGGCTTGAAAGGTGTAAAGTTGACATGGATTTTCTACATCCATCCGTTTAGATCAACTGCTATATTTATATCAATAGGGTTGTCTTTCCTTTTTGTTAAACTACTTTAGTTTTATGTCTGTGCTCATTATTATTAATTATTATAGAAACTAAGGTTGGGATATTATACTGCTTCTTGCTGATTTTTTTTCAATGTTGCTCATAAAAGACTCTATCTAATTGTAGGTTAGCTGGACTACACTTGTAAAGTACGTTGATATTAGGGGTCCACCCTATAAAGAAAGCAATCAAGTTAACAGAATTTTCCATGGATAAATTCTGTAATTAATAACAAATATCACTAGCTAATTTATTAATTAATAGTGTTAACAGCATTAAAAAGGGATAGAATGGGAAAAGAAACAAAGGGGACGTAACGGAATAGGAGATGAAAAATTATACTCCTTCTGTTCCAATTTATGTGAACTTGTTTGACCGGGCATAAAGTTTACGAAAAGATGAAGACTTTTGGAATTTATGGTTCTAAGTCAAAAAGGGGCCTAGAATATTTGTGTGATTATAAAAGCTACTCACTAAGGGTAGAATTGAAAGTTTAACATAAATTGTTTCCAAATTTAGAAAAGGATCATTTTTTTTTGGAATGAACCAAAAAGAAATAAGTTCACATAAATTAGAACGGAGGGAATACTCCACTTTTAGATTTACAGTAGAAAGTTTAATTCTCATCAGAATCTTCCCTTCCTTTACTTTGGATCGCTCACCCAAAATAAAATTGGGACTTTGTGCACAAAAAGGGGAGAAATTCAAAAATAGCCAGATTTACAACTGGTCGTTCAAAAATAGCCAGTTTTAAAAGTAATCGAAATTTAGCCACTTTTCATGTAAAGATAAATCTGAGAGAAAACACTATTCAAAACCCGAAAAATACGTCAGTATATTATACTGGAGTTCCAGCATAAGTATGCTTGAACTCTAGCATATTATACTGAAGTTCCAGGATAAGTATGCTGGAACTCCAGCATAATATGATGGAGTTCCAGCATAAGTACACTAGAACTCCAACATAATATACTGGAGTTCCAAGTATAATTGTCCAGTATAATATACTGGAGTTTGGAGCACCGGTGCTCCAGTCTCCAGTATATTATACTGGAGTTAGCAAAGTATACCGGTCCAGCATAATATGCTGGAGTTCATACACAAGTGCACCGAACTCCAGTATATTATGCTGGACCGGTCTCTGTTGCAGCAAAATAGTGGTTATTTTTCATTGACTTCGTAAACGCTGGCTATTTTTGAATGATCAGTCCGAAAACTGGCTATACCATGCTATTTTTACCACAAAGAGTCAGCCAGATTCATTATATTTTTTTCTTTGCGGGTTTACATACAATTATACACATATTGTACATGACAACCGGGGCAGATTTATAGCTTAATACATGGGGCACATGAACCCATGATTTTTCCGCTAAACTAGGTATTTTAAGTACATATTTTGTAAAATTAATCTAATATTATCTGTTTCACCATGCTTCAAAGAGGTTAAATGGTGCACTTGATTCAATGCAGAGTTATTTACCTAAAGGAGCAATCGAGCAGGTATCAACTCCCACTTAATAGTTTTTTTCCCTTTCTTTAGCGGTACAACCATATTATAAGAATTCTAGATTTACCTCTGCATGAATAATACATATAATATATATTCGCCAGATATTTTTAATTAAAACAGCTCGGGGGAGGGCTATTTTGGTTAATTCATTGATAAAAATTAAGGATTGCAATAGAAAGCATCGAGTGTCCAGCCCCTATATCTTGGTTACTGAACTAGCTAGGTTGACCAAATGAAGAAGTTTATTGTTTAAAAGTTTATTGGAGATTGTTAGTTTATTTTATTTGTTTGACTTTGGGGTCACAAAAGGGCACCCCTTACAACACACTCTATTTAATTATTTTACATTGAAATTTGAGTTTGAATCCACCAAAAAAGGTTCCAAAGTCTGAAGCAGCCTTATCCCTTTTATCTTTTTTATGTATTGAAAATAGATACTTTAATTTATATTGCAGGTTCATGGCTCCAGAGCAACATGGCCACTTCCGAAAAACCAGGTTAGCGTGTGAATTTTTGAAGAGATAACGAACCAAATGAAAAGAAGAACTAAAAAAGAAAGAAATTAAGAAAGGGCATTATCCAAAGATAGTACTCCACTTATTTAAGTATGAATATTTCTAACTATTAGTTTACATGGTCCTTAAACTGGTTATTGGAAATCCCACATAGTAGGGAAACAATACTATAAATAGTTGTTATTACCATCCGTGTATTTTATATGGTTATAGCAAGTTTATTATTTCATTTTTAGGCTATTGAATTAGTTTTACTATAAAAGATACACGTTATTTTTGCAAGTTTTCTTGACATGACAGTGTTAATTATCCACATCAGTGGGTAGTAGGGTACTTGTATGGTTGATCTTGGGCATAATTTTATATGTTTTAATGTTATTTTTTTCATGTTTTGACTGCTTTTTGGTGCTATTTTACGATGAATATGCCTAACTTATATTAATTATTGATTTTTATAATAACTGAGTTGTGTGTGGTGGTTTAGGACTTTTGGATACAAAAATAGAATAAAAATATGCTTAAGTTAAAAGAATAAAGTATGCAAGCTTCGCTTGCAACTTAGCATGCGGAATGGAGAGCCAACAACCTTAGCAGTGAAGTTTCAGGAAGGCCTTCACCTTAACATCCATACCTGAGCCCAGCAGAGTTAGTGGAACGAGGCTTTGATGTGAGGCATCCACCCTAGCATCCGCCGCTAGGAAATTCAAACTGAAGTGGACGTGAAGCATTTAATTTAGCATCAATCCCTGAAGCTGATTCCGAAAAGGAAAAGGAGAATTTTGACACACGACTTTTGGGCGCAATATATAAAGAAAAAATGTAGCTTTTAGGTCACTTTTGGACACGACTTTCATCTTAAGTTCTTCTTTTTCCCTTATATTACTGATTTTTATGTATTCTTGGGAATTAATTGAGATTGTTATCGTGACTATGTGTAGCTAAACTCGTTTATTCTGGGGTTAAGTTTTTACATGAATGTTAATATTCAGAGATTTTTTTGACGATTTAATTTTATCTTCATATCTTGAGCCTAATTATTTTACTGCATAGCTAACAATGAAATATTATATATGAATCTTGAGTTAAACTTGAATTTGTAATTCTTGATTGTAATAAGATTGAATAGAGCGTGATCTTAAACATAGTCATTGGGGAATTGATTTGTGAATACTGATAGAAGTATACCTATTTGCCGTGTTTAGCCGATTGTGCAAGAAATTGTTAATAAGCACTTTTTATCTCTAATCTCCTAGAAATATTGGGTTTAGAATAAATTGAATAGATGAGTATAGAAGTTGTCAAATTTCTAAGAATATTGTTGTCCATGTAGGTTAACAACCCAGATAAATTAATAAGTCGAGTCGATTGAAGAATTCAACAAGATTGTTACATATCCATGACCTAGAATATTATTTCTTATTGAATTCAACCTTTCTTGCTAAGAGTGCTAGTTAATTTTTTTTTCTTTTAACCACAACTCTAGTTAGTAGAATTAATTAAACAAAAATTACCTTGAAATTGTTCTTGACTCAATAAATTAGAATTTATTTGATTTAGTTTATAATTGAGCACAAGTTCTACGAATGATACTCTGCTCACTCTTTATTACTTTATTGACCGCGTATACTTGCGTGTGCGAGGCAACAATAATCTTGGGATATACTTACCTCATAAGCTAGCTTTTGGGATTGAGTTAGACCCAAAGTTTATTTCTATTTCTCCTACCAAGTGTTGGAGCATATCAACTGATTGGTCAAGGATTTTTTTTTGGGGGTCCGGACCGGGCATGAAGAATTATTAAATGTGTTACCATTATGAATTATGATTTAAACAAATATTCGACAATTGGTGTTACGATAGAGATGTTAGCTTTAAGGTTTCACGTATTAATTTTGATGATAACAAACCAATATAAATCAAAGAATATTTACTTGTGATAATCTTATTTTTGTACAGATTTATTCAAGAAAGAAGATGCTGGTAAAGATCCAAACAAATATGGAAAAGAGAATATCGTGTGAAAAAATTACCAAGGAAGATTATTTTCAGAGATTTAATCTCCAAGCGTCAGAGAAGGAATAATATTTGAAAGTGAAAATTCAAATATTGAATGGCTTACTACAATATCAGAAGAAGAATTTATGGAAATTATGGATGAAAAGCTCTTCAACATCTTGAAAGGAAAGTTGCTAAAATCATGGATAAAATCTATTATTTTGTGGAAGAAAGATATTATATGGAAGAGATATTACAAGGCAAGGAAGAATATATTTTTTATGGAAAGAAAATATATTATGAGTATAGTATATTCTCTATTATAGAAAGAGATTATTTTTCAAGATCAAGAAAGGAGTCGAAGATATATTGAGATCTATCAAAAAAGAAATATTTTATTGGAAGAAGATATCATGGTTTATTTTAGGGAGCAAATCTTTTACACCAATCAAGGAAGTCTATTAAGAAAAGGAAAGAGGGGTTCTACGGAAGGAACACTATATAAAAGAATATTGGAGGGTGCATATGTCAAGCCACAAAAATATGATCAGTACCTGTTCAAAAGGAAGATATGTAACAAAGGAAGTTCCCATGTCAAATTATCCATAAGGAAATAAATGACATCATGGACTCACACTCAGAAGGCAAGAAGTACAAAGTGTCCAAGTTCAAAGGACATTTTCAAATACTGTCATGGCAATTTCTGGAAGCAAATAATATTAGAAAAGGACATGATCAAGACAAAATATGGAGTATCAATTGACAAAGACTACTATCAGCAACCAAGGAAGGATTCAATCAATAAGGGAAACCAAATTTATTGGTCTTTCTATTAGTTCTGTCACTTTCCTTTGCTCGGAGATGATTAATTGTTCACTGGCAATACATGTATCTTTGAATCTCTAGCAAAATTCTATTATTGGATAATTGGTCCTAGCCAAATCGGAACAAGATAAAAGGTGACGGATTGAGTTATCTGGCACTACTCGCAACACATGTAAGGAGGAATAAGAAGAAAAATAAGACACATCCTATCACGCCTTCGCATAATCACAATTATGGGAATGACCGGCTACATAACCATAATTGAGATTCTACTACCGACATGTGCTCCAATAGTCACAAGAATAACCTAGGACTCTGATACCAACTTTGTCACGACCCAATTTAGGGCCTTGACCGGCGCTAAGGGGTAGGATCCCAAAGTAAGCCTTAACGAAAAACTACAGAAAATCGGGCAGAGTTTTCCCTATTTTAGGACTATCCAAAAATTTACCCTGTCTCACAAATCAACAACAAAACTAACCTATATTAAACAAAATATCTCATATTCTTCATCAACTAATCAAACAATTACTCACCACTATTAATCAATCACTTGTAACACAATAATCTTAAATTCATCTCCAAAATACTATAAGATAGTCTAATATTAGTCATAGGTTTAAAATAATGAACGAATACTCATGACACTAACAAAATGCCTATGGAGCGACTCTAAGTGTTTTAAAGAAAATAACATGACAAATGAATAAATATTTCACCCACACGAACAAGCGCGGGGATCACCAAAAATTTCTCAAATCGTGTACGCTAATTAATGAAATCCTCACTCGCGTCAACTGATATCTCTTTAAAAAAAATAGCGGGGGAGTGAGTCGCTAGCTCAATAAGTAATAACACTTAACCACAACCATTTTTAATTGGGGACAAGTCAGAAAGCATGCTTGTTTAATAATAATCAAAAACTATGATAAAAATAAAATGCCCTCTCAAAAACGGTAAATATAATTAGCCTATTCATGTACTTCCTGTGACAGAAATTAATGTAACAAATCGATAATAAACACGGTAGACACTGTCTCATAGCAAATCTTTATGTTTGGGAGGTTTCCAAGAAAGGATCATGTAATCTGTATCACTATGTGAGCCCCTTCATAAAAGGAGCCAAATATAACTTGTAGGTCCCTACTCGAGGGAAAACTGTAATTGTATGCCAGTTCTATCTTCTCACTAGCGAGGGCTATAACTGTACTCGGTAATCGATAAATACAAGGTGCACCAGGTCTAACGAACCTACCATTAGCTACGGGATCCTTCAAAGTCTCCTCCCATTCATACTTTTCTTTGTAAACAGTAAATATTTACATTGAGGCATTTTCAAAATAGTACAAGGGCATTTCAATTCTTATCAAATCATGTAATCCAATTTTTGTGACGGTAATCATATCTCTAGTAAAAATAAAATATGTCTAGTAACAGTGAGAATATTTTAAATAACGGTAAACATCTCAAGTAAACTATTCAGTACCATATCAAGTAAAGGACTTGTCCCACATGCAATTTCAAACACTCAGTAACATATTTTATTTTCAAAATAATGTATAAACCATGCAGATTATGAAAACACAAATTGGGGTAAGATTACTACTCACAGTACTCATGCCGAAATATCGAACTTGACGCTGCGAGCACTTTGTTTGACTTCTTCAACTACCTATATCGTTACAAAACCAATCTATGTATTAACTCCATGAGCACCAGTATAGTCAGTTAAATTTTGTTGAACTTAATTCTTTCCCTGTTTTCACTCCACAGGACATGACTTATTTCTGCGAATCAATAGTATACCCAACTCTCAGAATATCTCATTTTATTCTCAAATAACGTAAACTAGTCCAGTATCTTCCTTAAAAAGGTTTTCAAATAGTTTATTTGCTATAATACTAACAAAGAAGAAAAATTCTTTCCCTGGACATACGAATCAGATGTAACTTAAAATATCATTGTTGCCCACAATATTTCTTATTGATATTTAATTTTATATACCTTGTGATATCCTTCAAACATAAACGAGATTAAAAAGGAGAACTCAAATGAGAAGTTCGAGTATTACCCGTAAGAATCAGTACATATTTAAAATTTTCAAACTTTGGTTCCAGCTCCTTTCTTCTTCTTCTCCTTTGTTCCTTCTCTGCGTCCTTTTTTTTCAACTGGTATAGCTTCTATTTTAGCCGGAAAAGGTTGCGTCCCTTTTCCCCCAAATCTTTTGATTTTAATTGTACTAAAACCCTATAAGACTAGGAACTCCAATCTCCTTTTTGCTTAGTTTGAGTTATGCTACTTCTCTTTTGGTGGGCTTTGACCCACCTAAATTTTATTATTTAATTATTTTTTATTTATCTTTTTTTTTTCTTTTGTCTTTTTCAATTAAGTTCTAGCTAAAGGACAATTATGTACTTATTTTAAATACGGGGTATTACATCAATCAAGAAAGGAAAACAAATATTCTTGAAGACCCATTCGCAATGATCAAAAAATCATTTCTAAATATCCTTGGGTTATGCAATAGCCAGAAAATGTTGAAATGCTAAAATAAGAGATCTACAAAGGAAGAAAGCATGCAGCCTTGTACACAATTATCTATACAACTACAAGTTCTTTATTCTACTCTTTACAAACATTGTAATTTACTTTAGTAGATTTACTGTGTACACAAAAGAGAGAAGAGAGACAAAAAAATATTGAAGAGGCAGTGTATCTGAGAGGTTGTGTCATTGTTCGTTTCTTTGGTGAGCGAGTGAAAACCAAAGGGTCGTTGTTGGTGAGAGAGTGAAAACCAACTCTTGTTCGTTATTGGTGAGCGAGTAAAAACCAACCCTGTCAATGTTGGTGGTGACCGCTGAAAACCACAAAGGTTGTACTCAATTCAATTTATAAAGAGCTCTAAAAGACAACACTCTTGCAACCCAAGAGGATCGAATTAGGATACTACATTAGTTCCGAACCAGTATAAAATTCCTTGTATCATTAACTTTATCGCTCTTATATTATATTCTGTTTCTTTACTGTTTATTTTGATTAACACTTGTTTAAATCGAAAGGACTAACAATTTTGTGTAGGCTGTCTCCGCATAAGTCGACTAGGTATGAAGAGTAGTCGACTAGAAATTTAAAAAGGCTACAATTCACCCCCTTTTGTACTTTCAATTGGTATCAAAACAGGTCTCACATCTTTATTTTTTTTGCTTAACAGCATGTGAGAAAAGATCGATGGCAGGTCATCAAATTGTTGGAAACGTACTTCAAGAGGGATACTCAACAAGAAGGCCACCGTACTTAAATAGTCAATACTATAGCCATTAGAAAGAAAGAATGAAGGATTATGTTCAATCAATAGATTATCGAGCATGTCTAGTTATTCATAATGGGCCAAGACCTATTTCGAATAATATTGATGGAAAGAAGCTTGTAAAAATGGCATCCATATTTGACTACACAAAAGAACAGTTGGATATTATGCAAACACATGCTAAAGCAATCAACATGCTCTATTGTGCGATTAGGAAAGAAGAATATAAGAGAATATCCACCTGTGAGACTGCTAAAGATATATGAGACAGAACTGAAAGGTGGTAAATGCCACACCACTAGACTCAAGAATCCCTGCTGTACGGAGCATCCACTGACACTTGTCAAGAAAACCTGAGCATCCTCGCCCTCAGCGCCACTGAGCGACGGAGGCTGGAGCCTACCAAACCTCTCAAGACGACGTTGCTCATCATCCGGCATGGCTGGTACTATGAACTCATAAACTGGCGTAACCGGCTGAGCTGGAGGTGCCCCCAAAGTCTATAGTCCTTGCACTACCTGCTGAGGTGTGCAAGCAGCGGGGGTCTGATTGCCTCCCTCGACATGTGAAGTAGCTGCTACGGTAGTGGCTGAAACGGACTGAGCCAGGCCAGTGCAAACCGATTAGATCTGCGTTAAGGCCTCCTGAAGACCCGGAATCACGATGGGCACAGCTGGTGCCTGAACTGGTGCTGTTGGAGCCTGATCCGAAGTTGGGGCAGCTGGTGGATCAATAAGTGCTTCCCTCGCTGCTTTGCCTCTGCCATGTCCACGACTGCGTCCACGGCCTCTGGTAGCCCCAGTGGATGGTACTGGTGGTCATCCACCTCGTCCGGTAGCTCGCGTCCTCACCATCTGTGAGAGAATAGAATGACAGAAGTTTATTTCTCGAATCAACAAAGTCGCACGACAGAATTTCAAGGATGTGAAGTTTTTCCTAAAGGTCCTGCAGCCTCTCGAGGATAAATACAGACGTTTCTGTACCGATCCGCAAGACTCTACTAAACCGGCTCATGACTTGCGAGACCTGTGTAACCTAGGCTCTGATACAACCTTGTCATGACCCCAACCCCGGTCGTTATGGCGCCCAACACACTTCTAGGCAAGCCCGACCAACTAACAACCTCGACCCATTTCTTATACAATTCATTATTAGCTAACACAGTTAAATTGCCAATTTATCATAATAAAAGTTTAGGACAACGAGTAAAATATGCAGAAATTCAGATGATAATACCATTACATAACCCATACAGATCTGGTGTCACAAGTCTCGAGGCTCTAGCACAATTTTAACAGCCTAATACATAATCAGTTTAGGAAATATGGATAAAACAAAAGGATAGAAGGGAGAGATACGGGCTGCAGACGCCGTGCAGCTACCTCGATGCTCCCGGATATGAACAGATTGACTGAATATCCTCACTCAGCCTCTGGAACACCTGGATCTACACGCAAGGTGCAAGGAGTAATGTGAGTACTCCGACCCAATAAGTAATAAGCATAAATAATGACTGAGAATAAGAAATCACGGAAATCACAGAGTAATCTATAATGCGGCAGTTTAAACAAGTAATATGAAAGCAATAAACCAATGGAAACGAAATATGGAGATGCTACAACAAATAAGCAGTTAAGTGACAGACATATAACGAAAATCAACACATAGAACAGTACCCTATAGTACCCGCTGCGGCGTGCAGCCCGATCCGTATATTTATCGTCGACGACGCTCACTAGGGGTGTGCAGACTCCGGGAGGGGCCCCTTATGGACCAAGCGCAATATCAAGCCATCCCATGGCATCAAATAGGCCCTCGGCCTCATATCAATATCAACATAATACTGCTGCGGCGCGCATCCCGATCCCATAGTATCCTCACATCTGGCCCTTGGCCATACTTAGTCCAAAAATCATATAAGCCTCTCGGGCATTTAGTAAAACAGTAGTTCTCAGCCCAAAACATCATTTAATATATCTTTTTAAATTCAAAAACCGAGTAAAAGTGGCTTAGTTGTAAAACAGTGGAAAACGGTACGACTGAGTTCAAGTAGTAACTCTAAATAGTGAGAAAATAGTGATAAAACTCCCCGGAGGGTTCAAATAGTTGGCACGAAGCCCAAATATGGCAATCAATCCAAATAATGAGGATAACAAATAAGCTTTAATCAAATACGCGGTAAAAGCGTCACTCAGGACGGACCAAGTCACAATCCCCAATAGTAAACGACTCCATGCTCATCATCAAGCGCGTGTCTCACCTCAATATAGCATTACGATGTGCAAATCCGGGGTTTCAAACCCTCAGGACATCATTTACATTCATTACTCACCTCGAACCGGCTAAAGCTCTAGCTTACTATGCCCTAGCCTCTCAAATCGGCCTCCTCGCGCGTCGAATCTGACCAAAACCAGAACGAATACGTCACAATATGCTAAGGGAACAAAGCCCAAGCAAAAACAATCGAAAAATATCAAAAATCTCGAAATTGGCAAAACCCGAGCCCCGGCCCCACTTCTCGAAACTCAGAAATTTTCACATCATTAGATTTCTTATCTCCCCACGAGTTCATACATATCAAAAACACCAGAATCGGAGTTCAATTGACCCCTCAAATTCTTAATTTAAGCCCTCTTAAACTCAAGCCCTAAACCTCCATTTTTAGTCCATTCATGAAATACCACCATAGAAGTGTGTTTTAATACCAAAATCCTTACATTATCGAAGTTCCCTTGAAATCTCTCTTCAAAATCACCCAAAAACTCTAAGTCCAAAGTTAAAAATGGTTAAACCCTTTAAAAACCGCGAAGAAGAGACATATATACATTCTGCCCAGGGGTTTTCGCATCTGCGACCCCTTTACCGCACCTGCGGTACCGCATTTGCGGTCCAACCAACCACTTCTGCGGTTTCTCATTAAAATTCCAAAAGTCGCTTCTGCGACTGGACTTCCGCATCTACGGCTTCGCAGATGCGACCACCTCGACCGCTTCTGCGGAAACTTCTCCCCAGCCCAAACTTCGCATCTGCGGTTTTTCCCCTCGCACGTGCGGTACCGCACCTGCGGTTCCCAAGCCGCAGGTGTGAAAACACCAGAAGCAACACACTTTCTACAATCATTCAAGTTCTAATCTTCCCGTTAACCATCCGAAATTACCCCGAGGCCCCCGAGACCTCAACCAAAAATAGAAACATGACCCAATACCTTATTCAAACTTGTACCAATCGTCAAAATACCTTAAACAACACCAAACTACTAAATCACATCGAATTCAAGCCTAATTTTCTAAAATCTTCCGAAATACGTTTTCGATCAAAAACCCAACCGAAACACATTCGAATGACCCGAAATTTTGCACACACATCCCAAATGACATAACGAAGCTACTACAACTCTTGGAATTCTATTCCGACCCTCAGATCAAAATCTCACCTACCAACCGAAAATCGCCAAAATACTAACTTCGCCAATTCAAGCCTAATTCTATACCGGACCTCCAAAACCAATTCCGATCACACTCCTAAGTCATAAATGACCTCCTGAAGTCAACCAAACCATCGGAACTCACATCCAAGCTCTCTAACTCATAATTCAACATCCGGTTGACTTTTCCAACTTAAGCTTTCTTAAAAGAGACTAAGTGTCTCATTTCTTACCAAAATCACACCAAACACAAACCAATCAACTCGACCACACAAAACACAGATAACAAAGCATAAAGAAGCAAAAATGGGGTAAACGGAGCGGTAACTTATGAGACGACTGGCCGGGTCGTCACAAAGATAATTTGTGAAGAGAATTACTTCTTATATCCATTCTCTTAGTTAAAGTTTCAATATTTCATTCAAATCTGAGAAAGTTGTTTAACCTTGATGCCTCGGTAACTTGTGCATGTGGAGATACTCGATTGTTCTTAAGACTCAATGTCACGACCCTGGTTCACCAATTGTGAACTTGTCATGACGGCACCCAGTCTTCGCGACTAGGTAAGCCTAACACATTGCGGAATTTAACAGTTCAAAATAAAAATAGTAAACAAACACTAAATAGAAAAGGAAGTGTATAACGATGTCGCTTGGCACATACACTGAATACACAACTCCTGAAAGTAACATCCCAAAACCCGGAATCCCACGGGCAACACAGGTTACAAGAAGTCTAACACTGCTCTAGTCACCAGAATTTGTCTAATACAAAGAGAGGAATCGAAATAACAGCTAACAACTAGGGATGGAATGAGAAGGAGACTTTGCAGATCTGCGGACGTAGCAGATGTATACCTCAAGTCTCCAATAATGCTCCCTGACAGCTACTGGCGGTATGCCTGCTCAGATGTACCTGGATCTGCACAACAAAAGTATGCAGAAGAGTAGCATGAGTACACCACAGCGGTACTCAGTAAGTGCCAAGCCTAACCTCGGTTGGGTAGTGACGAGGAAGGTCGGGGCCCTACTGAGGTTATAAAAAAAAATAAAGATGTCAGGATAAGATAAGCAGTGCAATTGAGAACCTACAGTAAGAATCTATGCAGGATAATAAGAGTACAATAACGGAAACAATGATGAAAGCAAACCATAAGGAAAGTAACCGGGGATCTCTAAGTATCCCGAGGATCTCTTAGTATCCTCGTCATGTACTAGGGATCTCTTGGTATCCCGAGGATCTCTTGGTATCCTCAATATAAGCCAGGGATCTCTTGGTATCCCGAGGATCTCTTGGTATCCTCAATATGTACTAGGGATCTCTTGGTATTCCGAGGATCTCTTGGTACCCTCAATATATGTGCCGGGGATCTCCCGGGACTCTAAACCGTTGTCCCAAAGTAAAACACAGAGCAACAACACAAGAATATTAAATTAAACGCTAATTTCGTACCAAGTAAACATTTACTTCTAGCCCAACATGCTTCACGTAATGCAATTCAGGCAATTTAAGCAAATAAGCAATTAAGTCAACTAAACATGCCTTTCTAGACTAGCAACATGCTAAATTCACAAGTAGCATAAAACAAGGAAAGAACTCAATTGAAATACTTAAGGAAAAACCGGATTTTCAACAATTAGTTCAAGTACGCGCTCGTCACCTCACGTACAGGGCATTTCAATTATCAAATATAGCACATCCTAAGGGGAAAGGTCCCCCACACAAGGTTAGACAAGCCACTTATCTCGAACCGGTACAAAAATCGCTAAGAAACAATGCCCTTGCCACGAGTATCCAACTCCGAGTGGCCCAAATCTATTCAAACCAATTACATATTGTAAATAACATCGCAAGTAACTAGTTCCACTATTAAAATCAAAGCTAAGGCGCGAAAATAGGTAAAATGATCAAAATGCCCCTCAGTCCAACGTCTCGGAATCGAATAAAATTTACATTTCCAGAAATCTCGTACTCTCACGAGTCTAACCATACCAAATTTATCCAATTCCGACACCATTTGGTCCTTCAAATCTTCATTTTATATTTTTGAACGATTCCACAATTTTCTTCCCAAATTCTATCTCAAATCACTAATTAAATGATGAATTCAATGGTATATTCATATATTCTAACCAAATATGAGTTAGAATCACTTACCCCGACCAATTTCTTGAAAAACCTTCGAAAAATCGCCAAAATCCGAGCTCTATAGGTCAAAATATCAAATAAAATCCAAAACCTCTTATTTATAGAGTACCCCTCGGATTCCGACAGTGCTGACCGCACAAAAATGACCGCGGTCCGCGCCCAGGGAGTGTTGACCGCACAAAAATGGTCGCGGCCGCGCAGCAATTTGACTGCAGTGACAGGCTTCACTATTTAGGCCGTAACTTTCTCTACAAATGTCCAAATGCCTATTATAATATGTTTCTGAAAACTAGATTCAAAGCGCTACAACTATCGTTTTTAAATTACCTCAAAATTCCGTGTTGAACAAAAGATATGAGCTTCCGAAGTAGAACCAGCAGCCTGCAGATCTTCCCGGCCGCGGCCGCGTCTCCACTGCTGCCACCTCCATTTTTCTAAGTTCCGGGGTGTCTGTACTTGCTCAAAACTCACCAGAAACACACCCGAGGCCCCCGGACCTCAACCAAAAGCACCAACGCATCCTAAAACATTATGCAAATTTGTTCCAATCATCAAAACACCTCGACTAACACTAAAATCATTGAATTACATCAACTTCAAGCCTAAGTTCTTTAAGAAACTTCAAAACACACATTCGATCAAAAATCCGACCAAAACATGTCCGAATGACTTGAAATTTTGCATTCATATCCTAAATCATCTTACGAAGCTACAGCAACTTCCAGAATTCCGTTCCGACTCTTGGATCAAAATTTAACATATCTACCGGAATTTGTCAAAATACTAACTTTCGGCATTTCTAGACTAAATGAGCTACGGACTTCCAAAATATATTCCGAACACGCTCCCAACCCCGATATCACCTAACGGAGCTAACAGAACCATCAGATTTCCATTCCGAGGCCATCTTTACACTGTTCCGATTACGGACCATTTTTCAACACTTAAGCTCTTATTTAGGGACTAAGTGTCCCAAAACACTCCGAATCCCAACACCGAATGTCCCGGCAAACCGGAATAGCAGAAATGAACTTAGGGTTAATGGGGAAACTGGGCATAAATTCCAAAGACGACAGGCTGGGTCGCCACATCCTCCTACACTTAAACATTCATTCGTCCTCGAACGAGCATAGAGAACATACCTGAAGTAGCAAAAAGATGAGGGTATCGGCTGCGCATATCCCGCTCGGTCTCCCAAGTCGCCTCCTTGGCCGGCTGACCCCACCACTGAACCTTTACTGAAGCTATATCCTTTGACCTGAGCTTTCGGACTTGCCTGTAAAATATTGCCACTGGCTCCTCAACATAGGACAAGTCATTGTCCAGCTGGACTGAAGTGAACTCCAACACGTGAGACGGGTCACCGTGATACCTCTGAAGCATCGAGACATGGAATACCGGATGAACCCAGGCCAAACTGGGAGGTAAGGCAAGCTCATAAGCAACGTTTCCAATCTGCTTCAGAATCTCAAATGGACCAATGAACCTCGGGCTCAACTTCCCTTTCTTTCCAAACCTCATGACGCCTTTCATAGGCGAGACCCGAAGCAAAACCCGCTCACAAACCATAAAGGAAACATCAAGAACCTTCCGATCCGTGTAACTCTTCTGTCTGGACTAGGCCATACAGAGTCTATCCTGAATCACCTTAACCTTCTCAACCGCATCCTGAACCAAATCAGTGCCCAATAACCTGGCCTCACCCGGCTCGAACCAACCCACCGGGGATCTACATCTCCTACCATATAGGGCCTCATACGGCGCCATCTAAATACTGGACTGATAACTGTTGTTGTACGCAAACTCAGCCAATGGCAAGAACTGATCCCAAGATCCTCTAAACTCAATCACGCACGCACGGAGCATATCCTCAAGAATCTGAATAGTGCGCTCAGACTGTCCGTCCGTCTGAGGTTGAAAAGCTGTACTCATAGTCACCTGGGTACCCAACTCGTGCTGGACGGCCTTCCAGATCCGTGATGTAAACACTGAACCCCTGTCTAAGATGATAGAAACTCGAATGCCATGCAGATGGACAATATCCCTGATATAAATCCCTGCTAACCGCTCCACTGAGTAAGAAGTACACACTAGAATGAAATCAGCAGACTTGGTCAGCCGATCCACAACAACCCAAATAGAATCAAACTTCCTCGCTGTCAGAGGGAGACCAGTCACAAAATCCATAGTGCTCTTCTCCCATTTCCACTCCGGAATCTCCATCTGCTGGAGTAACCCTCCCGGTCTCTGGGGCTCAGCCTTTACCTGCTGATAGTTGAGGCATCTAGCTACAAACTCTACTATATCCGTCTTCATCCGCCTCCACGAGTAATGCTGCCTCAGATCCTGATACATCTTCGCGGCACCCGGATGGATGGAGTACCGCGAGCTATGGGCCTCGGTCAATATCAACTCCCGAATATCATCCACATCGGGTACACAGATACGACCCTGCATCCTCAATACCCCATCATCTCCAATAGTCACATTCCTAGCATCGCCATGCTGAACTATGTCCCTGAGGAAAAGCAAATGAGGGTCATCATACTGCCGCTCCCTGATACGATCAAACAATGAAGACCGAGAAACCACACAGGCTAGAACTCAACTGGGCTCCGAAAGGTCCAATCTCACGAACTGACTGGCTAAAGCCTGAACATCCATCGCCATGGGCCTCTCTAAAGCTGGTAAATATGCCAAACTCCCCAAACTCTCCGCCCGATGTCTCAAGGCATCGGCTACCACATTGGCCTTGCCCAGGTGATATAGAATAGTGATATCATAATCCTTCAGTAGCTCCAACCACCTCCTCTGAAGCAAGTTCAGATCCTTCTGCTTGAACAAGTGCTGTAAACTCCGATGATCCGTGTAAATCTCACAAGGCACGCCGTACAAATAATGTCGCTAGATCTTCAAGGCATGAACAATAGCAGCTAACTCAAGGTCATGGACAGGATAGTTCTTTTCATGTACCTTCAACTGTCTGGACGCGTAGGCAATCACCCTACCGTCCTGCATCAACACCGCTCCTAGTCCAACTCGTGAGGCATCACAATAAACCGTATAGGACCTCGAACCAGTAGGCAATATCAGAATAGGGGCTGAAGTCAAAGCTGTCTTGAGCTTTTGGAAGATCGCCTCACACTCGTCTGACCACTGAAAAGGAGCACCCTTCTGGGTCATTCTAGTCATAGGGGCTGCAATCGATGAGAACCCCTCCACAAAACGACGATAATACCCCGCCAGGCCAAGGAAACTACGGATTTCAGTAGCTGAGGAGGGCCTGGACCAACTCTGCACGGCCTCCACCTTCTTTGGATCTACCCGAATGCCCTCACTCGATACCACGTGGCCTAGGAACGCCACAGAACTCAACCAATACTCACATTTTGAGAACTTTGCATATAATTTCTTTTCCCTCAAGGTCTGAAGCACTGTTCTCAGGTGCTGCTCATGATCTTCCCGACTCCGGGAGTATACAAGAATATCATCTATAAAAACAATGACAAACGAGTCGAGATAGGGCCTGAATACACTGTGCATCAAATGCATAAAAGCTGTTGGGCGTTGGTCAGCCCAAATGACATGACAAGGAATTCGTAATGACCATACCGAGTCTTGAAAGCAGTCTTCGGGATATCCGGCTCCCGAATCTTTAGCTGGTGATAGCCTGAGCGCAAATCAATCTTAGAAAACACCTGTGTGCCCTGAAGCTGGTTAAATAGATCATCAATACGAGGCAAAGGATATCGGTTCTTCACTGTAACTTTGTTTAACTGACGATAATAGATACACATGCGCATAGAACAATCCTTTTTCTTTACGAACAAGACAGGAGCACCCCACGGTGAAACACTGGGTCGAATAAAACCCTTATCAAGCAATTTCTGTAACTGATCCTTCAACTCCTTCAACTTAGGAGGAGCCATACGGTAAGAAGAAATAGATATGGGCTGAGTGCCCGACAACAAATCAATACCAAAATCAATGTCCCGGTCGGGCGGCATGCCCGGAAGGTCAGCTGGAAACACATTGGGGAAATCCCGTACTACTGGGACAGAGTCAACAGAAGGGGTATCAGCACTGACATATCTCACATAAGCTAAATACGCGGCGCACCCCTTCTCAACCATATGCTGAGCCTTAAGAAAAGATATAACTCTACTGGGAGTGTGATCAAAAGTACCACTCAACTCAATACGGGGAATACCTGGCATAGCCAGTGTCACGGTCTTAGCGTGACAATCAAGAATAGCATACTGGGGCAACAACCAGTCCATGCCCAAGATAATATCGAAATCAACCATATCAAGTAATAAAAGATCTGCCCTGGTCTCAAAACCACGAATAATAACCAAACATGACCGATATACGTGGTCCACAACAAGGGAATCTCCCACGGGAGTAGAAACATAAACAAGAGAGCTCAAAGTCTCTCAGGCTGTACCCAAATGCGGAGCAAAATAAGATGACACATAAGAATAAGTAGAGCCTGGATCGAATAGAACCGATGCCTCTTTGTGACTAACCAATATAATACTTGTGATAACAAAATCGGAGGCGACAGCCTCGGCACGATCAGGAATGGCATAAAATCTGGCCCGGCCCCTCCCTCGAGGGTGACCTCTATCTTCCTAATCTCTGCCCCTGACTGGCTGGGAAGGTGGGGTGGCAGCTGGAGCTGGAACAATGGCCTAAGAATCCCGCTGGGTACGCTGCTGCTGAGACTGCTGTGGAGGTGAACTCCTCCCAAGCCTAGGGCAATCCCTCACTAGATGGCGGGTATCCCCACACTCATAACAGGCTCTGGGAGGGCGCGGTGGTTGTGACTGACTGGGCCCACCCCTGCTAGACTGACCTCTGGAGGTACCCCGCGTAGGAGGCACACTAGAAACCGGAGGTTCATAATAAGGCTCCTCAGATCAGGGAGGAGCTGGAGTACTGCTGGGTGAAAGAAGATCTGAGTGAACTGGGAGACCCGTATAGCCCCTACCATGGCGTCCTGCTCCTGAAGTATGGGTACCAGAGAAATGACCCGACTCTCGAGGCCTCTTGGCCTCTCTCTCCTCTCGCTCTCTGGCATGCATACCCTTTATCCTCCTGGCTATGCTCACTACCTGCTGATAGGGTATATCCATCTTCAACTCTCGCACCATGCCAGACCTGATGGAAGGAATAAGGCCCTCGATAAACCTGCGAACCCTCTCACAAACAGTAACCACCAAAGCAGGCGCATGCCTGGCCAACCTAGTATAGCGGATGGCATACTCAGAGACAGTCATAGGGCCCTGGCGCAAATGCTCAAACTCCGCGCGCCATGCATCTTGGAGGCTCTGGGGAACAAACTCCCTCTGAAACATATCTGAAAACTGAGTCCAAGTCAGGGAGGCAGCCTCGTTCGGACTGTCTAACTCAAAGGTGCGCCACCAGTCATAGGCGACTTCCCGAAGCTGGAAAGCTGCGAAAAAAACCCCGCTCGAGGCAGTATACCCATGGTGTGAAAGATGCAATGGCAATCCTCCAAGAACCCCAAAGCATCGTTGGTAGATAGCCCGCTGAAAATAGGAGGGTCATACTTCTTGAACCTCTCCAATCTACGCTGCTCATCCTCAGAAGCAGGTGCCCCATCCTTGGGCTGAACCGGTACCGCAGGCTGGACAGGAATAATATCTGGAATATGTCCCATATGCACCCTCTGCTCTGGAGTGCGGGATGTGGGAGTCTGGGATCCTCCCCCGACCTGGGACGTGGCTACGAGAAGTGGAAGTAACCCTGCATGGGACAGCGTAGTATACATGCTCATAAACTGCGCCAATGCCTCCTGAACAGCTGGAGTGGTGGCGACTGTGGGCGTGTCCGGTGCTTGAGTCCTAGCTGGATCCGCTGGTGGTACCTCGGCGACTGCTCGCGCAGGTGCCCTGGCTGCACCCTGCGCGCGTCCACGACCCCTGCCCCGGCCCCTGCCTCTAGCGGCTGCAGGAAGGGGTGCGGGTGCCTAATCGTCCCGGGTCATGAGTGTCCTCACCATCTGTGAGAGAATAGAAGACAGGAGTTTAGAATCGATGTTAAAAACATAGCACGACAAAGAATTCAATGAAGTGAAGATTTTTCCTTAACAGTTACATAGCCTCTCGTAGATAAGTACGGACGTCTCCATACCGATCATCGAGACTCTAATAAACCGGCCTGTGTCCCGTGACTCCTATGAATCTAGAGCTCTGATACCAACTTATCACGACCCTGGTTCACCAATTGTGAACCTGTCATGACGGCACCCAATCTTCGAGACTAGGAAAGCCTAACACATTGCGGAATTTAACTGTTCAAAATAAAAACAGTAAACAAACACTAAATAAAAAAGGAAGTGTATAACGATGCCGCTTGGCACATACACTGAATACACAACTCCTGAAAGTAACATCCCAAAGCCCGGAATCCCACGGGCAACACAGGTTACAAGAAGTCTAACACTGCTCTAGTCACCAGAATTTGTCTAATACAAAGAGAGGAATCGAAATAACAGCTAACAACTAGGGATGGAATGAGAAGGAGACTTTGCGGATCTGCGGACGTAGCAGATGTATACCTCAAGTCTCCAATAATGCTCCCTGACAGCTACTAGCGGTATGCCTGCTCAGATGTACCTGGATCTGCACAACAAAAGTGTGCAGAAGAGTAGCATGAGTATACTACAGCGGTACTCAGTAAGTGCCAAGCCTAACCTTGGTTGGGTAGTGACGAGGAAGGTCGGGGCCCTACTGAGGTTATAAAAAAAATAAAGATGTCAGGATAAGATAAGCAGTGCAATTGAGAACCTACAGTAAGAATCTATGCAGGATAATAAGAGTACAATAACGGAAACAATGATGAAAGCAAACCATAAGGAAAGTAACCGGGGATCTCTAAGTATCCCGAGGATCTCTTAGTATCCTCGTCATGTACTAGGGATCTCTTGGTATCCCGAGGATCTCTTGATATCCTCAATATAAGCTAGGGATCTCTTGGTATCCCGAGGATTTCTTGGTATCCTCAATATGTATTAGGGATCTCTTGGTATCCCGACGATCTCTTGGTACCCTCAATATATGTGCCGGGGATCTCCCGGGACTCTAACCCGTTGTCCCAAAGTAAAACACAGAGCAACAACACAAGAATATTAAATTAAACGCTAATTTCGTACCAAGTAAACATTTACTTCTAGCCCAACATGCTTCACGTAATGCAATTCAGGCAATTTAAGCAAATAGGCAATTAAGTCAACTAAACATGCCTTTCTAGACTAGCAACATGCTAAATTCACAAGTAGCATAAAACAAGGAAAGAACTCAATTGAAATACTTAAGGAAAAACCGGATTTTCAACAATTAGCTCAAGTACGCGCTCGTCACCTCACGTACAGGGCATTTCAATTATCAAATATAGCACAACCTAAGGGGAAAGATCCCCCACACAAGGTTAGACAAGCCACTTACCTCGAACCGGTACAAAAATCGCTAAGAAACAATGCCCTTGCCACGAGTATCCGACTCCGAGTGGCCCAAATCTATTCAAACCAATTACATATTGTAAATAACATCACAAGTAACTAGTTCCACTATTAAAATCAAAGCTAAGGCGCGAAAATAGGTAAAATGACCAAAATGCCCCTAAGGCCAACATCTCGGAATCGAAAAATATTTACATTTCCAGAAACCTCGTACTCTCACGAGTCTAACCATACCAAATTTATCCAATTCCGACACCATTTGGTCCTTCAAATCTTCATTTTATATTTTTGAAAGATTCCACAATTTTTTCCCAAATTCTATCTCAAATCACTAATTAAATGATGAATTCAATGGTATATTCATGTATTCTAACCAAATCTGAGTTAGAATCACTTACCCCGACCAATTTCTTGAAAAACCTTGGAAAAATCGCCAAAATCCGAGCTCTATAGGTCAAAATATCAAATAAAATCCAAAACCTCGTATTTATAGAGTACCCCTCGGATTCTGACAGTGCTGACCGCACAAAAATGACCGCGGTCTGCGCCCAGGGTGTGCTGACCGCACAAAAATGGTCGCGGCCGCGCAGCAATTTGACTGCAGTGACAGGCTTCACTATTTAGGCCGTAACTTTCTCTAAAAATGTCCAAATGCCTATCATAATATGTTTCTGAAAACTAGAGTCAAAGCTCTACATCTTTCGTTTTTGAATCACCTCAATATTCCGTGTTGATCAAAAGATATGAGCTTCCGAAGTAGAACCAGCAGCCTGCAGATCTTCCCTGGCGCGGCCGCGCACCCAGCGCGAAAAGGAGCGTGGTCCGCGTCTCCACTGCTGCCACCTCCATTTTTCTAAGTTCCGGGGTGTCCGTACTTGCTCAAAACTCACCCGAAACACACCCGAGGCCCCCGGACCTCAACCAAAAGCACCAACGCATCCTAGAACATTATGCAAACTTGTTCCAATCATCAAAACACCTCGACTAACACTAAAATCATCGAATTACATCAACTTCAAGCCTAAGTTCTTTAAGAAACTTCAAAACACACATTTGATCAAAAACCCGACCAAAACATGTCCGAATGACATGAAATTTTGCACGCATATTAAATCATCTAACGAAGCTACAGCAACTTCCGGAATTCCGTTCCGACCCTTGGATCAAAATTTAACGTATCAACCGGAATTTGTCAAAATACTAACTTTCGGCATTTCTAGCCTAAATGAGCTACGGACTTCCAAAATATATTCCGAACACGCTCCCAACCCCGAAATCACCTAACGGAGCTAACGGAACCATCAGATTTCCATTCCGAGGCCATCTTCACACTGTTCCGATTACGGACCATTTTTCAACACTTAAGCTCTTATTTAGGGACTAAGTGTCCCAAAACACTCCGAATCCCAACACCGAATGTCCCAGCAAACCAGAATAGCAGAAATGAACTTAGGGGAAACGGTTAATGGGGAAACGGGGCATAAATTCCAAAGACGACAGGCTGGGTCGTCACACTCAAAATTTTGGGAGGTATATATATATATATATATATGTTTCTATTGATGATTATCCTTACTTTTGCATAGGTCATATTTTTTAATAAGAAAATAACGCATTTGCAGTGATTATCGATGTGTGTCTTAATAGTATCTATTTGATATTTTCTTGCAACAAGCATGATCTTTCACATTTTTAGTTTGACGCTTCAGTTGAAAGCAGACTTGAAAAGAAAGCATCATTTTTGCATAAATTGTCATCATTGGCTTATATGTGCTTTGATATTTTCTTTGGATCTTATCTTGAATGAAATCTTGTCTGAGCTATGGGAAGGAAGAAAAATTAATTTTTTGGTTATCTTATTTCATTTGGTTGCAACTGTCTTGGTAAGACTCTTGACATATTTCTTATTCATTAGTTGTAGAGAAATCTCATCATGTGCGTTTTTCTTTATACTAATATTTTTCTAAGCAAATTATGAATAAGGATAGGGAACTTACAGTGGATAGATTGAAATAAATCCACACCATCCTATGACCCATTTACCAACTACACACCTTTTCTTTTCGGGGGTCCTATTACCCCCCTAAACTTATTTTTACCATAATTGATTTAACATTATATGCTCAATTAAACTCGACCGTGACTACACCTCTTCCAAGCGCATGAGACCTAATTTTAAAAGGCATGTCTACTATTCAATCGCCATGTGTAATGCCAAATAAGCCATAAGAAAGGGTCCCAAACATTAAACTCAACTATTTTAATTGAACCCTTTATCTTATTCCTCTTTCTAAACTTAAAAGCTATCTACCATTGTTGAAGAAATTTTGTTGTTGCTGCTGCTGTTGAAATTGAGGTGAGTTTCAATCAACAGAATATAAATTACTAATATTTAGTCAATTCGATTTCATAATTTTTATGTTAGGGTTTAAAATTTCTTCTCTAATTTTTATATTTTAGGAATTAGGGTTATGAAATGGCAAATACCAACTTGAATAGACTTTGTATGGATGATGAAGACCCAATGCTCAATGTTCAAGTGCGATGCAAACATGGAATTTTGTTGCAAATGCAGACTTCTTGGTCGAAGTGAAATCCTGGCCGAAGATTTTAGTCTTGTCCCTACTATGGTGTATGTGTTCATTTCTAACCCGTCTATTATGGTTGATTATCTTTGTGTGTTGTCATTAAATTGATTCCAATTATAAAATTTTTAGGCCAAGAGTTGCAAATTCTTTCAATGGAGGGACAATGAAGTTGACGAAGGATCGAAGTTTATTCTTCCAAGATTGTTCGACAAAATTAAAGAGATGGAAGAAGATTTGGCACATAATGAAATCCTCAAGATGCAGTTGGTTGAGCTTGAAAATATGAAAAATGCCAATATTAATTTGGTTTTGACTGATGATGAAAAAGATAAGGGGCAAAAGAGAAAAAGAAAAGGACCTGGTGTTGTCTTAATGGGAAGTTCATTTTGTGTATTGTATTTTGTCTTTGTTGTTATGTGTTGATTACTGCCTAATTCAAGTAGGCAACTTGAAGAGTGATCAAATGAAGCTGTAATAGTAGATTTGCTGAAGTTGTAGTTGTTTTATGAGTTAACAATTATCTAGAAGTGTTTGGTTATGGTTGTAACAACTCTCTTTTGTTGTCATTGTGGTATGTAACTTCATTTTAGTATATGCTATGTAGAAGTTAATTATGTATCTATTGCACTTGCCATGATCGATTCCTTCAACTTCTATATATAAGTCACACTGAGGTTTTATGTAAATGGCAAGACACCATTGATTTTCATAGAAATATAGCTGCTACATTTCACAAATACCACCAAAATCAGTCAACAAAACATCAAATGTACTAAGGCAACATTTAAAAACTAATAGGATAAAAACTGTAGATTGTAGTCAACAAAAATAACCAACTGTCTGGCTTAGGGTATACATTGTCTACTTGTAGTCAACCAAAAACATCAAATAATTGTAGGTGAAGTAGATTTCAGTCAACAAAAACAACCAAATCTATTGGGGATGTGCAGAACTACTATTCTGGCTTAGGTTGTTTGATCCACCAGTCCTTGTTTGAATTCTATATTTCCCTCTAATCTCTTGAAGCCTTCTTGTTGTGATTGCTGGTTTTCCCTTCCATTTCAGTCCACTACTTGGTTTGAAACCAATGTCACCAGTTACATCAGCTGATCTTATTATCATTGCTGGTCCATTGGACTCTATTCTGGTACTTAGCGTGGCTACTATTCTACTACTTGGCATTCCAGGCTACAGAGAAAGAATAACTAAATAAGTTATAACAAATATACAAAACATATTGAATACCATAAAGAATATACACTTACATTCAAAGTTTTGAAGCCATTTTCAGCTTGAAACACACCCATTCCCATCACTTTTGGCCTTTTAAATGGTTTTGTATTTTCCACACCCTTTTCCATTCCTCTATTTAGTGTAGCAGTAGAGGCATTAGCTGCAGCAGATGCATTAGGTGATGATGATGTATTAGGTACAGAACATTCAAACCAACTAGCTAGTAAATGATAAGTAGCAGATGTATTAGGTTCTGAGTGAGTTGCATTCCAAGATCCTCCTCTTCCCCTACCTCTACTAGCTGCAACAGATGTTGCATTAGGTGCAGCAGATGTTGCATTAGATCCTCCTCTTCCCCTGCCTATACTAGCTACTGCAATAGGTGCAGTTGATGTAGTAGCAGCGGCAGATGTTACAGAACTTGAAAATTCAGCAGCAATAGAGACATTAGGTGCAGTATATGTTGATTTTCTAGGTCTTCCTCTCCCTTTTTTTTGCAGTAGGTTCATCTTCTAAATTTCTTGGTTTCTAACAAATAATAAATAATAAGATATAGTGTTTGCATTTAAAAGGAACAAGATACACTTAGTTATATTATATTACCTTTGGTCTGCTTCTATTTCTTCCTGAACCTGATGCTTCTGCAGCAGTAGAAGTTACATTTGATGGTGCAGGTAGTTCCTGAACCTGATGGTGCAGCAGCAGTAGCACTCTTATGACACCCCCTCTTGTTGTGACCAACACCCTTGCAGATGCTACACCTCATGACAAGTTCAGTTTTAGGTAACTTTCCATATTTTTTGGTTTTAGTTGCCTCTTTTCTCCTAACCTTCTTGGGCCTGCCAGGCATACTTTTTACCACTGGTGGTGCATCAGGAGGGTTAGTAGATGCAGTCCACATTTTCATATTATTGAGTGGTTGAAGGAAGTGAGAATATGTCATCAAATATGTCTCCTTCATGTAGCAATTATCAACATAGTCAGCTGGTTCATACCCTTTATAGTACATTGCAGCTATGGCATGTGGCCATGGTATCCCCTTCAACATCCAAGCCCTACAACTACAAGTATTATTTCTTAGGCAAACAGTATGTTGATTTGTTCCCTCCTTAACCTGATATCCTGTATGTCTATTAAAAAAAATTGTACACCTCATTGACTTTTCAATATTTTCCTCTAAAACCTTTAATGCCATTGGAGGAATGTTGTAGGACCAAGTATTTGCAAATTCCCTTAACTTAGCTATTCTAGTCATCATCTTGACTCTTATTTCTTCAAGCATGGTAATAATGGTCTTGTGCCTTGCAGCTAGAATCCATGCATTAAAAATTTCAGCCATATTATTATCTACTACATCACACTTGACTTCTACATTAAAATACACCTTACACCAAGTCTCTTTGTTATAGTACAAAAGATCATCAACTATGTTCTTACCAAGCATACTGAGTGCTTTAAGATTTTTCTTGAGTTCAGCCTCATATGTACTTCTAGCACACTTCCAGAACAACATCCTCCTCTGAATCCCTCTCCAATTCTTTGACCAATTTGCAAGGATGTGCCTGGCACACATCCTGTGCTCACATGCTGGAATAATATCTTGAATTGCTGCTAGAAGTCCATACAAAAGAGGAAATTAGTTAGTAATCAAACATGAAACACAAAAAAGAATATCAAACATACTGGAATGATATACCTTTTGCATGTCTGTAATCAAGGTGAAACCCCTGCCATCTCCTATTCCTAAATCATCTTTAAGCAAAGATACAAACCATGACCAGGTATTTTTGTTCTCATATTCCACTACTGCTTAAGCAAGTGGAAGCATTTGGTTGTTGGCATTATCACACCTCCTTTTTCTACCACCGGAAGCGGTATATAAGGGAGTTTTTCCAATTTAAGTGACAATTGAAACGAGATTATTTATATTAAATTCAGAGTCACCACTTGGGATAATTTATGGTGTCCCAAGTCACTGGCTCAAATCCTGAATCGAGGAAAGATTGACTCTGTTTTATAGTCCACGAACACAGAAATCCGGGTAAGGAATTCTGTTAACCCGAGAAAAGGTGTTAGGTACTCTCGGGTTCCGTGGTTTTAGCACGGTCGCTTAACTGTTAATACTGGCCTATTTATTTGATTTTAAAACATCTCTGAATCCTATGTGCATTTTTTATTCCTTTGAAACTACTTTTAATAATCCAATTGTTATACAACTAATTATTTGATTACACATTGCGAATCATGTCACGGAAACTATACCCATGATCAACAACATGCTTATTTTATTAACAAGATTAAATTGTGGCCGGGTCACATAAATATACCCCCAAATTTTAGAAATTAAGCATTACAACTACGTCACGGGAACCATACTCGTAGCTATGTCAGTTTATTTAATTAACGTACCTAAATCAAACTGCGAAAGTTCAAGGCATTTTCTACATTAGTTAAGATGATTAATATGATAGACATAGATTATATGATTCAAATGTATGAATGGCATGCCTCAGTTTGTTAAAGGAAAAGTATTCAACTAAATGAACTACGGATATTCATATTTAAATGAATTTGAGATCAAGTATCACAACCACGCCATGGGAACCATACCCGTAGTTGTGATGATTTAATTACGTGCCTAAAGCAAGCTACGAGATTCATGCACTTTTAAAATTAACTCTAACATCAATGACCGACTGCGGATTATGATTGAACACTTAACATTAATACATGATTTTGATCTTCTGAATTGCTTGGCCCAAATAAATAGCCAATCACGCCACTTAAAATACCAACACTAAAAAACAGTTGGGCTAGCAATCAAACCCAACAAAATTGAAAGAAAACAACGACTAGACTTCCAAACCTAGCCTGAACCAAACTACTATATACAACTCGGAATGGACCTGAATAGGCCTCTATTGGCCCATAATGAAGGAGACCTTCATTGATCTCCATGGCTTGTGTATGTAAAACACTTACATATTTCCTTAGGCCCAATGATAGTGAAAGACCACCTTTAATCATCTAGTCTAATAAAAATAACCAAGTCTACAGTAACAGACCCAAAAATGCAATAAATCGATGAACATGGTCTTAATTAGATTGAAACATGGTGGAAGTAAACAAAAAAAACATATGATTAATTTCCCAATTTTTCCAGTATTACTCATACAAAGCATAATGAATGATACTAACACATTTAGTTAAACCCTTTTAGGAAAACTAAATGCAATAATAATAAACCACCCTCAGAATCAAACCAAGTGACCCCAATATAAACCCAGACCAAAATCAGTATACATCTTGACACAAAAACCGAATTTGAGTTCTAAAATTCATGTGTTTACAATGATTGCCTTTATACTCTAACACAAGTCTTCATCTACTGATATACTACACAGAACAAATGACTAGTAGAGGAAAAATATGTAGATTAATAAATCTTAGAAACCAACTACTAAAAAAAGTGAGTGAAAACATATCAGCCTTAATACAGGTATCATCATATTCACTTCCATTCCAGTGATTCAAAGGTGTACCTGGATATAGCAAACAAAAGAACCAAAATATACTTGAAGTCAGCTTAGGGCAGCAACATAGTAACAGATTCAACAGCAGGGAACATCAATGAAAATCGATCTAAGCAGCCTCAAACCAGCTTCATTTCAGCTTAGAAGTTGAGAGAAGTTCCCAGAAAATACCATTTCCAAAATTTTCAAAGAGAAGAAATCCAACTCAAGCTATAATGAAAGAATATTTTCTGCCGTTTTTTTTATCTTTGATGTTCTAATCTCTCTCCCAGAATTCAGGGGAATGAGACTCTTTATAGAGGAGTATTAGGGCAACAGAGATTGATTTTTTCTTTTACTATTACCCCTCCCCAATTTCTCTTTTTGTTCAATTCAGACCCTATATTCAAGCTTGTTTGTTAATCCACCCAATTCCCACCATCCTAGAAGCTTCCTAGATAGTTAGGAAAGATTCTTTTTATTCAATTCTCCTAACTACACCTTAAAAGGTTTGATAATTACTTTAAACCTACCATACATTTGAACCAATCTGCCCCAAATGTCTTTGGGCTTCTGCATTAATAAGCTTCAACAATTTCTTTGGGCTTCTTGCACTAGCAAGCCCAATCCCAAATCTAAGCAAACAAATTCACAAAAAATCCAAACTAACCAAGTTCTGAACCCTACTAACATTAGACCTTCTAAAGAAGCAGAAATAAAAGAAAAAGAGTAAAAGGAAAGGAGAAAATTAACAAGTACTAACAAGCTTCTGCATTAACAAGCTTCAACAATCTCTTTGGGCTTCTTGCACTAGCAAGTTCAATCCCAAATATAAGAAAACAAATTCACAAGAAATCCAAACCAACCAAGTTCTGAACCCTACTAACATCAGACCTTCTAAAGAAGTAGAAACAAAAGAAAAAGAGTAAAAGGAAAGGAGAAAATTAACAAGTACTAACAAAGAGATTAACTACACTTCTTAACCTATTATTACCAAATTAATCTACTGAAAACTCATATGTTCTAAACCTAACTGAGATAATAAGAAAGAGAAGTATACCGACTAGATCGATGACTCAAAGATAATAACATCCGATGAGAAGACCTCAACCCATAGTATGAACTATACCATGAGCATTGGCCGGAATTTCTTCAATGGCTTGTGCTCTTTGTCACAGTCCTCATCGCGAGCCAAGAACGAAGAAGAAACAATAGCTTGAAATAAAGACACATCGAAGATTGTTATCCCAGAATTTGGCTGTCATGCACAAATCGAAACATCAGCCAATTGGATCCTCACATTGAAACTAATTGATTCGCACATGCTTAACATCAAGAAGAGGACATATTGGGAGGAAATTACACAAAAAGGGACGAAAAGGATTTTATTGTTGTTTTAGATTTCTATTTCAAGGAAGCTGAGTGATTTTTGGAAAGAAATAGCAATGGATTCGGAGTGAGGGGCCGATGGGGGTAATATGGTCAAGATTGGAGGGGGTTTGGAGACCAACCGCCGCAACTGGCGATTCCGGTGGGCGACGGACACGGTGAGATACAAAGGGTGAAGGAGAAGATGGACAAAGTTATGTGTTGTATCTAAATGTGTTCAAACATCTTTAAACAGGTGGGCTGGGGCTTTACTGGCCGTTGGATGAGAAAAACTGAAGGGTAGAGATTGATTTTAACCGTTTTAACTCAATACGACGTAGTGTTGACTTCATACTACGTCGTTTCAGAAGCCTCACAGACTGAAGGGCTTGAACCGTGTAAATGGGCTGGACCGGGTATATTTGGGTAGTGGGCCTGGGTTTGGACGGATTTGGATGTAAAATTGGCCCAAGTTCACTTTCAAAATCCAGCTCTTTTTTTCTCTTTTTCCTTTTTCAACTTTTTCTTTTATTTTACTTTTCCTTTTCTGTAATTAATGAAATCCTAAAATTAAATTCTTAAATTATATAAATTGTAAAATTATACTAATTATCTAATTAAAATAATTGTAAAGCTTACTCGATCCTAAATAAAAGAAAAATCACTAATCTAAAAAATAAAAGGTAAAATGTAAACATGAGCCATTTTTTGATTTTTATTTTTAATAAAACAATTATCTAACTAATTAATCCTAAAATATAAAAACGAAGATCTAAATGCAATGCATGACTTTTTTTTTTGTATTTTTCATGATTTTAATAAAAATAAACATGCACAACAATTAACACAAATTCCTACAGAAATTCTATAAAATTGCAAACAATTGGGAGAAATTTATTTCTTTAATTTGTAGGAGTATTTCACATAGGAAAAAAATCACATGCTCACAGGCATCCTTAGCTACAACAACTAATAACTGCCCTCTACTAACTCCCTTCAAGAAATAACCTTCTAAACCTATGCATTTCCTGCACCCCATGAATGAATTCTTCAATGCACCAAAACAGACATAGAAACTTTGAAATACCGCCTTACCAGATTCATTAGCTTCACCAAGTTTTACCACACAAGTACTCTCAGGGTTGGTTCTTAACAATTCATCCCTATAGTCAAAAATTCTTCCAAACTCATGAATATGGTCATCCATAATTTCTGTCAATACTTTGGCTCTTGCTCTCCTAGCTGTGGTATTGCCAACATGCACTTTAAATTTCTTCCTTATTAACTCTTGTAACTTGAACACTCATGTTTGGTTGTTCAACTATTTTATCTTTAAACACTTTAGCCAGGTATTTAGAATTGCACATGTAATTTCTGGTGTCCCTATTACACTTATGAACTGGATTATAAGTCCTAAGCACAAAATTATTAATTGAAGTGTCAAGGCTTGCATACAACAGCCATGAACAACTATCCTTGCACCTTACTCTGACTCTTGTTAGCTCATTCACATACTTTTCCACCTGAACCCTCCTTTAAACAACATACTTGATTACTGCATCTCTAAATTCATCCACATCTGCAAAAATCATACCCAGCTGCCACACAACCTTTTTAGCTATAGGATCATAAACCACCTTCTTGGTAGAAGATCTTCTTCTTGGTAGATTACTCTAACTTTTTCCCCATCTTCAACCCAACATTCATCTTCATTTGTTTCAAAGTTACAAGCATCGGAACTTAGGTAATATGGTTCATCACCCCCTATCCTACCTTCTATACCTTTTTTACCTGTTTCAGTTTCATCAAACCCCAAATCTGGTCCAGCCACACCACATGGAACATTTTCAGGGTCAACAGGAACTCTTTCCTTTCTTTTTCTTCTCTGGAAAGACTTCCTCTCAGCCTTAAACTCTATGAACTCTTCATGTATATCACTACCATAATCCTCTATGCCATCACCAAAAAAATCACTGTCTTAATCAATTGAACTATCTTCACTTGAGTTAACAGATTCCTCTTCAGTTGAGGATGAATCCGGATCTGGATCTGCTCGAGGAGCTGCTGGATCGGTAGGTGTAGGTGAATGTAATGACCCGACCGGTCATCTTGAGATTTTGCAATTTGTTCGTCAGTTCTCGGGCATGACTTGCCCTGTGTGATGTATTATAACTTATGCAAATTGCTGGTTTTGGTTTTCAGGGTAATCAGAATGAATTTGGAAGAACAATTCTCAGTTTGAAGCTTGAAATTTGAAAGATTTGACTTGTTTGTATATGATCTCAAATCGGAATTTTTATGATTTGGTTAGCTCTATTAGGTGACTTGGGACTTAGGAGCGTGATCGGAAAGCATTTTGGAAGTTCGTGGAAGGTTTAGGCTTGAATTGGCGTAATTGAAATTTTGGCATTTCCGGTTAATAGGTGAGATTTTGATATAGAGGTCGGAATGGAATTCAGCAAGTTGCAGTAGCTCCATTGTGTCAATTGTGACGTGTGTGTAAAATTTCAGGTCATTCGGATGTGGTTTGGTTGGGTTTTTAATCAAAAGCGTAATTTGGGAGTTCTTGAAATTTTTAGGCTCGAATCCGATGTGATTTTGGTGTTTTGATGTTGTTTAGGCATTCCGAAGGTTGGAACAAGTTTGAATGAGGTTATGGGTTATGTTGGCATGTTTAGTTGAGGTCCCGAGGGCCTCGGGTGAGTTTCGGATGGTTAATAAGATCAATTTTGGACTTTGGACTTGGCAGTTTTTGCTGGTTTTGTGTTGCAAACAATTTGTTCTTCGCATTCGCAAAGGGTGTTTTGTGTGATGATATTTTTGTTCTACGCATTCATAAGGATAAGAATGCGAACATGAAGGTGGAGGATTCATGTGCATCGCGGACGCGAGACTGGGGCCGCGTTCACGTAGAGGAGTGAGGTCATTGGGCACCCCAGGCCCATGTGTTATGCGTTCACAAGAGTTGCATCGCGTTCGTGAAAGCCTGATATGGAAAAGCATCGCGTTCGCATGGAATTGTCCGTGTTCACGAAGGAAAAAGTGGTGAGGTAGTGAATTTGGTCTACGCGGACGCGAGAGGCCGGTCGCATTCGCGAAGAAGGTAATATTACCTGGGGCAGAATGTTTAAAAAGGTGAGTTCACGATTTTTGGTCTATTACCTCCATTGTTGAGCAATTTTTGGAGCTTTTGAGAAAGATTAAAGAGGGAATCGAAGGGAAACACTTGGAGGTAAGATTATTGAACTCTATACTCGATCCTATGTTGATTCTTACTTGTTTAATCATAATATATGTGGAAATTAAAGCCAAAAAATTGGGGAATTAGGGCTTGAATTTGGAGAGTGTAAATTGGAAATTTGAGGTGGCAATTGAGGTCCGATTTTGATGTTCTTGGTATGTATAGACACGTGAAAGGATGAGAATTCCATTGATGTTAATTTTGTCGGATTCTGAGAAGTGGGCCCGGGGGCTGGGTTTGAGCAATTTCGGGATTTTTGATGTAAATTGGATATTTTTGAGTGGGCTTCGTTCCCTTAGCATATTTTAATGGTTATATACTGATTGTGGCTAGATATGAAGCATATGGAGGTCGATTCATGCGGGGAAAGGCATCGCGGTCTAGTGTTTGGATCGTATCGAGGTGAGTAATGATTGTAAATGTTGTCCTGAGGGTATGAAACTCCGGATTGCACATCGTTGTGCTATATTGAGGTGATGCACACGCTAGATGACGAGCGTGGGGTCGTGCACTATTGGGGATTGAGACTTAGTCCATCCCGAATGACTGTTTTACTTTGTATTTGGTTGAAAACTATTTGCTATCATCGTGTTTTGGGCTGAATGCCATATTTGGGCCTCGTGCCAACTATTTGAACCCTTCGAGGACTTTTATTAATATTTCCTCACTATTTTGACCTTGTACTTGAACTCAATCCTGATATATTTCACTGTTTTTGTACTCAGTCCTGAGCATCATGTTTTACTGTTGCCCGAGTGGCTTATGTGATTTTGACTGAGTAAGGCTGAGGGCCTGTGTTGTGAGGATACTTTTGGGCTGGACTGCATGCCTCAATGGTGATACACTGATTTTGATTATGAGGCCGAGGGCCTGAGATATGTATGTCATGAGGTGGCTTGTTGATATGAGGCCGAGAGCCTAGAGATGATGACATGAGATGACTTGATATTGTGATTGGGCCATAAGGGGACCCTCCAGGAGTCTGCACACCCCCAGTGAGCGCTGGTACCCATTATGATGTGAGATATAGCCCGAGGGGCTAGTGTTGTTCCAGGTTGTTGCACGGGGGTGGATTTGTTGACACTGTGCCTGAGGGGAGAACCTTTATATGTTATCATTCTTATTTGTCTACCATTTACCTGTTTAATTGTGTATTTGTTTCCCGAGGGGCGGTTTTTCTGTGCTTATCTATTCTAGTTGCTTTGAATTCAATTGCTTAACTGCTAAAGTCATTTTTAATGAAGTTTAAACTGAGCTAAGATGCTTTAAGAGATTTCACAGCTTCATTGCTTTTTTCCTAATTTTGTACTGTTTCTATACAACATGTTGATGCACTTTTCGCTATTTCTTATCGCTCAGTCTTTATTTATGATTATTACTTACTGAGTTGGAGTACTCACTTTACTCCATGCACTTTGTGTACAGATTCAGGTATTTCTGCACCTGGTATCGGGTATTAGTTGAGTAGAGGTAGAGTCATTGGAGTTTAGCGAGGTAGCTGCCCGGTGTTCACAGCACTTCTTTACTCCCTCTTGATGTCATTAGACTGTATTTAGTATTTTCAAAATTTCTGTTGTGTTTTAGACCATAGTAGATACTCGTGACTTGTGATACCTCGATGTTGGGTTGTATCTATTTTTGCATTGTTCATTTAAATTTACATTATCCAATATCTGATTAATTAGAAAGTCTTAGATTGATCTATTAAAATTGTTGAAATGGATTTGGGGATTGTGTCGGCTGGCCTTGTCTTCACAAGAGGCGCCATCAAGACCGGGTCCGGTTTGGGGTCGTGACAAGTTGGTATCAGAGCCTAGGTTACATAGGTCTCACGAGTCATGAGCAGGTTTAGTAGAGTCTCGCGGATCGGTACTGATACATTTGTATTTATCCTCGAGAGGCTGCAGAACCTTTAGGAAAAACTTCACATTCTCTAATTCTTATCGTGCATCCTTCATTCATCTTGAAAAGTAACTTTTTGAATTCCTTCCACGCATTCGTATGCGTGAATGAGCGCTCGGTATCAGATGTGCATCGATGGCTTGTGGTTCCCTAATTGAGGGACGAGATGTGATCTATGTGTTGATATTGGGCTAATCTGGAGGACTTGAGGCTAGATTTTTGCCTATAGCTTGAGCACCAAGGTGCTGATTGTGTGAGCACGTGTTTTTGATCTGATATATTCAAAAGTGTCCCTATTAGTAGGAGGGATGGCTAGATGGCCACGCGATGAGTATGTTATGACTGCGAGATGTACCCATATGATTTGGAAGCTATTAGAAGTGTCTGCTGGAAGATAGAAGAACTACTATGTGCTTGATTTCCATCTTGATTTGAGGTATAGCTCGAGTTATGGGTATGTGAAGAATCTTTTCATGTTTCCTAGTTGAGAGTGGAGTAAATTTCATGTTGCGGTCTGAGTTACGTGACTACGTAATGTTTATAACGGTGGAAGGTATGTGGAAATGTTAGTTTGAGACAAAGGAGGTGGGTTATCTCCTATAGAGTGTTCTGAAGTTTGTGTGATCCTTATATTGTCTGTTAGACGATCTCATTTACAAGTGAAAGATATGTGTTGCAACTTAAATTAGGTTGCTTAAGAGAGTGGGTTTAACTGTTGCGAGAGTGAATGCGAGAATTGCAGAAAATTTAAAGTACTAGATGATCTGTGTTTTCACAAGCTTACAAAGGATTTGAGTTTAATCTCAATATGGTATTATGGCAGTAATAGAGTATACGCATTTTGAGTTATTGAGTGAATTGATCTATGGCTTTGAGCCAAGTGGGGGAGTTTGCTATTGATTAGTTAACTGCACGGTTATGTGCTATGTTGGTTCTAGTTGAGACGTACGGGTGAATCAGTTATGGCCTATGGAGATTGAGACCGAGGATGGTTTGAGTAAAGGAAAATTCTTAACAAAAGTTATACTATGCTTCATAGGTGTGTGAGAATCACGGAATGTCTTGAGTTGTTGTTGGTAAAGGATGCTCAGTGCATAGAGCAGGAAGTTGCTTGGTTGTACTGGAATGAGGTTACATTCTGCGATGTCAGAGTGCTAATGAGACACGGGTTGTTCGGTTCGTTTGATTAGGCTAATTGCAGTTTGAGTAGAGTGAATGACTCCCGGGAATGGTTCTAATGGGTTCAAGATTTTCATGTAATAATTGAAGATTTTCAGGTTGTATTTTTGGCTAGAAACCGAGGTTTGAATTTGGAGGGTGTCAAGACTTATGCCATTTCCATATCAATTATGGGATTCTAAACCTCAATATCTAGAAGGTGAAGGTAATGGCTTTAGATTCGCAGGAAGTCTTTTCAGGGTAGGTATTTTGAATGTGGTGCTTTTGGGAATATCTAAGAAAGTATTCAACGGCTTATGGGCCTTAGATGTTGTGGTTTTATGCTTGGGTCTCCTGGGGTGAATCTGTGTTAAGGAATGGTGGCATTTTAGCAAAGAGAAGTATCAAGTTAAAGGTAAATCAGAAGGGACTTGGATAGATGGGATAGCTTGGTAGTAGGCTAGATCGGTATGGTAAGGATATGATTAGTTCCTTGGGTGCTTATGAGGTAATAAGTTTCTACAGGTGTTTCACAGTAATGCTCATGGGCTTAGTGGCATGCGTAACTTGGTTGAGTTAGAAGGATTTAGTCCTGACAGGTTTGTTTTTGTGCAAAAGGGAGTCGGGGAGTTCTTGATGATTTCTACCACAGTTAGAGGTGTATATTTTCCACGAGTGTGAGGAGCATGGGATGTATAGTGATTTTCTTCTAGATGGGCTCAATGAAAGTTCTTGGTTGGTGGAGTACATAATTGCTTGTGGCTCGGAAGGGATATGGAGTTCTCTTGTTATTCCAGGATGGTATGGTATATGCGGTATATTGTGGAAGATTGAGATTGCGTGGGTAAGGTTACGATTCAGTTCTGAAAGGAAGGTCACAAAACTCTTAGGCAGCGGGCAGCTTTAGATGATTAGAGAAATGAGCTTCAAATGATTAGATAAATGAGCTTCAGATGATTAGGGAAATGATCTTCAGATGATTAAGGAGATGGTATTGCTAATTGGAGTGATTTGATGAGGGTATATGTTTCATAAAAAGGCAATGTGATTAAGTTAATGGTACTTCGGTAGTTTTGCGGCACTCTCTTGTTAGATCGACTGTTGATATTCAAGTTTTCCCTGTGTCACAGAAGAATTTTAGAGTATCTCCCGTGGAATGATTAAGTGTTGGAGATATGGTATGTATTCAGACGGCGGAATTGGGATCAGGTATGATGATTCGTGTGCTATATAGAGTTGGAGACTGGGAGTTCTCATATTCAGGCTATGTTGTGGTTGTGGGTCATGTGTATCGGCACTGTGTAGTGACTATCGGGGTTTAGAGACCCGAGTGGATCTTTCATTGCTTGGTATAATAGATTTTATTAGGTACAGACTGGTTGTTTCAGCTTTGTGTCATTATAGGCGATTGCGCTAAGGCGGCGATGTTGGCTATGATGGGAATGCCACGGATTAAGTGGCGAGGTTCATCGGGTTATGCTCTAGTAGGGTGGTTTTGTATTTCGAAGACCCAGCGGATGGTTGGGAGGAATTGTCTCTCTTATTTGGGCTTTCATGATGGATGTCAGTGTAGAGACTCCTACCATTAATTTAGTTCTAGTGAGGATGGACTTTTCCGAATGTGTTTCCTACTACCGGGCATGTCGCTAGACATGGTTGGTTATTTCGATATGGATTTGGTACTAGGTACCGTATCGTATAGCATCAGCAGAGTTAACGGAGTTAAATGAGTTGAAGGAGTAGCTTCAGAGACTCCTTGAAAAGGGGTTCATGGGTAGGCCAATGCGGATGTGTGTTCTAATTTGAGTCGGCTTAGTTGACTCCGAGTTGTATTATTGAGGGATGTGTTGATTCGATTGTTGTTGAGATTATTCGTGACCTGGGGAGATCTATGAGTTACCCTTACGTGTTGCCAGGCGTTGGGATTGGTTGGTTACAAGCACATGTGGTGCGGTTTTAATTGGGGTCTCTCAGTAGAATTCAAGCGGGAAGAGTAATGGGTATTGTTCGGGGGATGGCTTATTGGTTGTGTCCTTTCAGGTCTGTGTAACGTTATGTCAATTACTTCGCAATAGTTATGACGAATTGCTTTGGTTCTTGAGATCAAATTGCACGTGGTTGTCGATTTTAAGCATAGTGGCTTGAGGTGTTTCATGTGGGCTAGTGTTTGGATGAGGTCGCGCATTGGGGAGACGTGTTCTGTTTCTATGATGTGAGACGTGTTCTCAGCCTTGTTTGTGGCGGTACTAGTGAGCTTGCGGTACAGCTCTTTCATTTGAGTCATTTTCATGATTTAGGTATGTTCGGATAATTGTTTATCGGTGTGCGGATTGCACAAGTTGTGGCTTTAGTCGGTATTGATGTGCCATGTCACCAGAGTAGTGTGTTGGATTAGATGAGATCGTTGGAATCTTTAATGAATATGAACGGATTTGGTTTCAGTATGTTGGAATGATAATGTCGAGGTTCGGCTCAGAAATTTGCTATGGTTTTTGCCAAAGGAGGAATGACTTTATGAATGGTTGATTTGAGAAATGGTTATGGCTTACTGCATGTTTTATTTATCATTGGCAGTATACGAAAGTGTTGGAATGAGACTTTAGTTGATAAGGGGTTTTCCACCAGTATTCGGTTGTTGTGTGCAGCTACTGTGATTAGAAGTTATCGCTACAAGTGTTTGGGTTATGTGGTATATCATATAATTGCACCTGAGGTTGCAGGTATGGGCTATTACAGCTGGTTTGGGTTTATTCAGAGTATATATGTGAGATTCTAATCTTGTGGATGATTCCAGGAGTGGAAATGTGGTTCTAAGGTTAATGGGTTAGGTTGGATTGTGAAATTTCAGTCACATTGTCTTATCGGACCCATGTGAGATAGGGTAGCGTGGGATCACCCCCGGGTATGGGCGTGGTAAGGTTATTCAACGATTGGTTGGCTTTTGGAACAACTCTGGGCACGTTCGAGGATGAACGTATGTTTAAGTGGGGGAGGATGTAATGACCCGATTGGTCGTTTTTAGCTTTTGCACTTTGTTCGTCAAGTTTCGGGCATGACTTGCCCTATGTGATGTATTACAACTTATGTAAAGCGTTGGTTTTGGTTTTCAGGGTAATCAGAATGAATTTAGAAGAACAGTTCTCAGTTTGAAGCTTGAAATTTAAATGTTTAACCAAGGTTTGACTTGTTTGTATATGATCTCGGATTGGAATTTTTATGATTTGGTTAGCTCCGTTAGGTGGCTTGGGACTTATGAGCGTGATCGGAATGCATTTTGCAAGTCCGTAGAAGGTTTAGGCTTGAATTCGCGAAATTGAGATTTTGGCTTTTTCTAGTTGATGGTGAAATTTTGATATAGGGGTTGGAATGGAATTCCGAAAGTTGCAGTAGCTCGGTTATGTCAATTGTGACGTGTGTGCAAAGTTTTAGGTCATTTGGATGTGGTTTGGTTGGGTTTTTGATCAAAAGCGTAATTTGGGAGTTCTTGAAATTCTTAGGCTTGAATCCAATGTGATTTTGGTGTTTTGATGTTGTTTTGGACGTTTCGAAGGTTGGAAAAAGTTTTAATGAGGTTATGGGTTATGTTAGCATGTTTGGTTGAGGTACCGAGGGCCTCGGGTGAGTTTCGGATGGTTAATCAGATCAATTTTGGACTTTGGACTTGGCAGTTTTTGCTGGTTTTGTGTTGCAGACAATTTGTTCTTCGCGTTCGCGGTCAGGGACTCGCATTCGCGAAGGGTGTTTTGCGTGATGATATTTTTGTTCTACATGTTCGCGAGGATGAGAACGCGAACGCGAAGGTGGAGGATTCATGTGCATCGCGGATGCGAGACTGGGGTCGCGTTCACGTAGAGGAGTGAGGTTGTTGGGCTGCCCAGGCCCATGTGCTATGCGTTCGCGAGAGTTGCATCGCGTTCGCAAAAGCCTAATGTGGTGAAGCATCGCGTTCGCATGGAATTGTCCGCGTTTGCAAAGGGAAAAGTGGTGAGGAAGTGAATTTGGTCTATGCGAACGCGAGAGGCCGGTCGCGTTCGCGATGAAGGTAATATTACCTGGGGCAGAATGTTTAAAAAGGTGAGTTCGCGATTCTTGGTCTATTCCCTCCATTGTTGAGCAATTTGGGAGCTTTTGAGAAAGATTGTAGAGGGAATCGAAGGGAAACACTGAGAGGTAATATTTTTTAACTCTATACTCGATCCTATGTTGATTTTTACTTGTTTAATCATGATATATGTGGAAATTAAAGCCAAACAATTGGGGAATTAGGCTTGAATTTGGAGAGTGTAAATTGGAAATTTGAGGGGGCAATTGAGGTCCGATTTTGATGTTCTTGGTATGTATAGACTCGTGAGAGGATGAGGATTCCATTGATGTTAATTTTGTCGGATTCCGAGAAGCGGGCTCGGGGGCCGGGTTTGAGCAATTTCGGAATTTTTGATGTAAAATAGATATTTTCTAGTGGGCTTCGTTCCCTTAGCATATTTTAATGGTTATGTACTGATTGTGGCTAGATATGGAGCATCCGTAGGTCGATTCGTGAGGGCAAAGGCATCGCGGACTAGAGTTTGGACCAGATCGAGGTGAGTAATGATTGTAAATGTTGTCCTGAGTATATGAAACCCCGAATTGCACAAAGTTGTGCTATATTGAGGTGACGCACACGCTAGATGACGAGCGTGGTGTCGTGCATTGTTGGGGATTGAGACTTAGTCCATCCCGAATGACTGTTTTACTGCGTATTTGATTGAAAACTATTTGTTATCATCGTGTTTTGGGTTGAATGCCATATTTGGGCCTCGTGCCAACTATTTGAACCCTTCGGGGACTTTTATTGATATTTCCTTACTGTTTTGACATTATACTTGAACTCAGTCCTGATATATTTCACTGTTTTCGTACTCAGCCACGTTTACTCTATTTTAACACTTAAATGATCTTTTAAATGATATTTTGGCTTGAGCAACATGTTTTACTGTTGTCCGAGTGGCTTATGTGATTTTTGACTGAGTAAGGCCGAGGGACTGTGTTGTGAGGATAATTTTGGGTAGGGTTGCACGCCGTAGTGGTGATACACTGATTTAGATTATGAGGCCAAGGGCCTGAGATATGTATGCCATGAGGTGGCTTGTTGATATGAGGCCGAGAGTCTAGAGATGATGCCACGAGATAGCTTGATATTGCGCTTGGGCCTTAAGGGGCCCCTCCAGGAGTCTGCACACCTCTAGTGAGTGCGGGTACCCATTGTGGTGTTAGATATAGCCCGAGAGGCTGGTGTTGTTCCGGGTTGTTGGCCGAGGGGTGGATTTGTTGACACTGTTCCCGAGGGGTGAACATTTATATGCTATCTTTCTTATTTGTCTACCATTTACCTGTTTAATTGTGTATTTATTGCCCGAGAGGCGGTTTTTCTGTGCTTATCTGTTCTAGTTGCTTTGCATTCAATTACTTAACTGTTAAAAAGTCATTTTTAAAGAACTTTAAACTGAGCTAAGATGCTTTAAGAGATTTCACAGCTTCATTGCTTTCTTACTTATTTTGTACTGCTTCTATACAACATGTTGATGCACTTTTCGTGATTTCTTATCGCCCAGTCTTTATTTATGATTATTACTCACTGAGTTGGAGTACTCACTTTACTCTCTGCACCTTGTATGCAGATTCAGGTATTTCTACACCCGGTATCGGGTATTGGTTGAGCAGAGGCAGAGTCATTGGAGTTTAGCAAGGTAGTTGCCCGACGTCCGCAATACTTATTTACTCCCTCTTGATGTTATTAGACTATATTTAGTATTTCTAGAATTTCCGTTGTGTTTTAGACCTTAGTAGATGCTCATGACTTGTGACACCCCGATGTCGGACTGTATCTATTTCCGCACTGTTCATTTAAATTTACATTATTCAATATCTGATTAATTAGAAAGGCTTAAATTGATCTATTAAAATTGTTGAAATGGATTTGGGGATTGTATCGGCTGGCCTTGTCTTCACGAGAGGCGCTATCATGACCAAGTCCAATTTGGGGTCGTGACAAGTTGGTATCAGAGCCTAGGTTACATAGGTTTCACGAGTCATGAACAGGTTTAGTAGAGTCTCGCCGATCGATATGGAGACGTCTGTATTTATCCTCGAGAGACTGTAGAACCTTTAGGAAAATCTTCACATTCTCTAGTTCTTTTCGTGCGTCCTTGATTCAACTTGAAAAGTAACTCTTTGAATTCCTTCCACGCGTTCGTATGCGCGCATGAGCACTCGGTATCAGATGTGCATCGATGGCTTGTGGTTCCCTGATCGAGGGGCAAAATGTGATCTCTGTATGTTGATGTTGGGCCAGTCTGGAGGACTCGAGGACAGATTTTTGCCTATAGCTTGAGCACCGAGGTGCTGATTGTGTGTACACGTGTTTTTGAACTGATATGTTCGGAAATGTCCCTATTAGCAGAAGGGATGGCTGGATGGCCATGCGATGAGTATGTTACGACTGCGAGAAGTGCCCATATGATTTGGAAGCGACGAAAAGTGTCTGCTGGAGGATAGAAGAACTACTATGTGCTTGATTTCTATCTTGATTTGAGGTATAGCCCAAGTTATGGGTGTGTGAAGAATCTTTTCATGTTTCCTAGTTGGGAGTGGAGTAAATTTCATGTTGCGGTCTGAGTTCAGACTCGGGAAGTTTAAGTGACTACGTAATGTTTATAATGGTGGGAGGTATGCAGAAATGTTAGTTTGAGGCAAAGCAGGTGGGTTATCTCCTGCGGAGTGTTCTCAAGTTTGTGCGACCCTTATATTTTCTGTTAGAAGATCTCATTTACAAGTGAAAGATATGTGTTGCAATTTAAATTGGGTTGCTTAAGAGAGTGGGTTTAACTGTTGCGAGAGTGAATGCGAGAATTGTAGAAAATTTAAAGTACTAGATGATCTGTGTTTTCACAAGCTTACAAAGGATTTGAGTTTAATCTCAATATGGTATTATGGCAGTAATAGAGTATACGCATTTTGAGTTATTGAGTGAATTGATCTATGGCTTTGAGCCAAGTGGGGGAGTTTGCTATTGATTAGTTAACTGCACGGTTATGTGCTATGTTGGTTCTAGTTGAGACGTACGGGTGAATCAGTTATGGCCTATGGAGATTGAGACCGAGGATGGTTTGAGTAAAGGAAAATTCTTAACAAAAGTTATACTATGCTTCATAGGTGTGTGAGAATCACGGAATGTCTTGAGTTGTTGTTGGTAAAGGATGCTCAGTGCATAGAGCAGGAAGTTGCTTGGTTGTACTGGAATGAGGTTACATTCTGCGATGTCAGAGTGCTAATGAGACACGGGTTGTTCGGTTCGTTTGATTAGGCTAATTGCAGTTTGAGTAGAGTGAATGACTCCCGGGAATGGTTCTAATGGGTTCAAGATTTTCATGTAATAATTGAAGATTTTCAGGTTGTATTTTTGGCTAGAAACCGAGGTTTGAATTTGGAGGGTGTCAAGACTTATGCCATTTCCATATCAATTATGGGATTCTAAACCTCAATATCTAGAAGGTGAAGGTAATGGCTTTAGATTCGCAGGAAGTCTTTTCAGGGTAGGTATTTTGAATGTGGTGCTTTTGGGAATATCTAAGAAAGTATTCAACGGCTTATGGGCCTTAGATGTTGTGGTTTTATGCTTGGGTCTCCTGGGGTGAATCTGTGTTAAGGAATGGTGGCATTTTAGCAAAGAGAAGTATCAAGTTAAAGGTAAATCAGAAGGGACTTGGATAGATGGGATAGCTTGGTAGTAGGCTAGATCGGTATGGTAAGGATATGATTAGTTCCTTGGGTGCTTATGAGGTAATAAGTTTCTACAGGTGTTTCACAGTAATGCTCATGGGCTTAGTGGCATGCGTAACTTGGTTGAGTTAGAAGGATTTAGTCCTGACAGGTTTGTTTTTGTGCAAAAGGGAGTCGGGGAGTTCTTGATGATTTCTACCACAGTTAGAGGTGTATATTTTCCACGAGTGTGAGGAGCATGGGATGTATAGTGATTTTCTTCTAGATGGGCTCAATGAAAGTTCTTGGTTGGTGGAGTACATAATTGCTTGTGGCTCGGAAGGGATATGGAGTTCTCTTGTTATTCCAGGATGGTATGGTATATACGGTATGTTGTGGAAGATTGAGATTGCGTGGGTAAGGTTACGATTCAGTTCTGAAAGGAAGGTCACAAAACTCTTAGGCATCGGGCAGCTTTAGATGATTAGAGAAATAATCTTCAAATGATTAGATAAATGAGCTTCAGATGATTAGGGAAATGATCTTCAGATGATTAAGGAGATGGTATTGCTAATTGGAGTGATTTGATGAGGGTATATGTTTCATAAAAAGGCAATGTGATTAAGTTAATGGTACTTCGGTAGTTTTGCGGCACTCTCTTGTTAGATCGACTGTTGATATTCAAGTTTTCCCTGTGGCACAGAAGAATTTTAGAGTATCTCCCGTGGAATGATTAAGTGTTGGAGATATGGTATGTATTCAGACGGTGGAATTGGGATCAGGTATGATGATTCGTGTGCTATATAGAGTTGGAGACTGGGAGTTCTCATATTCAGGCTATGTTGTGGTTGCGGGTCATGTGTATCGGCACTGTGTAGTGATTATCGGGGTTTAGAGACCCGAGTGGATCTTTCATTGCTTGGTATAATAGATTTTATCGGGTACAGACTGGTTGTTTCAGCTTTGTGTCATTCTAGGCGATTGCGCTAAGGCGGCGATGTTGGCTATGATGGGAATGCCACGGATTAAGTGGCGAGGTTCATCGGGTTATGCTCTAGTAGGGTGGTTTTGTATTTCGAAGACCCAGCGGATGGTTGGGAGGAATTGTCTCTCTTATTTGGGCTTTCATGATGGATGTCAGTGTAGAGACTCCTACCATTAATTTAGTTCTAGTGAGGATGGACTTTTCCGAATGTGTTTCCTACTACCGGGCATGTCGCTAGACAGGGTTGTTGATTTCGATATGGATTTGGTACTAGGTACCGTATCGTATAGCATCAGCAGAGTTAACGGAGTTAAAGGAGTTTAAGGAGCAGCTTCAGAGACTCCTTGAAAAGGGGTTCATGGGTAGGCCAATGCGGATGTGTGTTCTAATTTGAGTCGGCTTAGTTGACTCCGAGTTGTATTATTGCGGGATGTGTTGATTCGATTGTTGTTGAGCTTATTCGTGACCTGGGGACATCTATGATTTACCCTTACGTGTTGTGAGGCGTTGGGATTGGTTGGTTACAAGCACATGTGGTGCGGTTTTAATGGGGTCTCTCAGTGGACTTCAAGCGGGAAGAGTAATTGGTATTGTTCGGGGGATGGCTTACTGGTTGTGTCCTTTCGGGTCTGTGTAACGTTGTGTCAATTACTTCGCAATAGTTATGATGAATTGCTTTGGTTCTTGAGATCAAATTGCACGTGGTTGTCGATTTTAAGCATAGTGGCTTGAGGTGTTTCATGTGGGCTAGTGTTTGGATGAGGTCGCGCGTTGGGGAAAGTCTATGTGGAGGTATGATCGTTCGGGTTAGATTCATGTGTTCTGTTTCTATGATGTGAGACGGGTTCTCAGCCTTGTTTGTGGCGGTACTAGTGAGCTTGCGGTACAGCTCTTTCATTTGAGTCATTTTCATGATTTAGGTATGTTCGGATAATTGTTTATCGGTGTGCGGATTGCACAAGTTATGTCTTTAGTCGGTATTGATGTGCCATGTCACCAGAGTAGTGTGTTGGATTAGATGAGATCGTTGGAATCTTTAATGAATATGAACGGATTTGGTTTCAGTATGTTGGAAGGATAATATCGAGGTTCGGCTCAGAAATTTGCTATGGCCTTTGCCAAAGGAGAAATGGCTTTATGAATGGTTGATCTGAGAAATGGTTATGGCTTACTGCATGTTTTATTTATCATTGGCAGTATATGAAAGTGTTGGAATGAGACTTTAGTTGATAAGAGATTTTCTACTGGTATTCGGTTGTTGTGTGCGGCTACTGTGATTAGAAGTTATCGCTACAAGTGTTTGGGTTATGTGGTATATCATATAATTGCACCTGAGGTTGCAGGTATGGGCTATTACAGCTGGTTTGGGTTTACTCAGAGTATATATGTGAGATTCTGATCTTGTGGATGATTCCAGGAGTGGAAATGTGGTTCTAAGGTTAATGGGTTAGATTGGATTGTGAAATTTCAGTCACATTGTCTTATCGGACCCATGTGAGATAGGGTAGCGTGGGATCACCCCCGGGTATGGGCGTGGTAAGGTTATTCAACGATTTGTTGGCTTTTGGAACAACTCTGGGCACGTTCGAGGATGAACGTATGTTTAAGTGGGGGAGGATGTAATGACCCGATTGGTCGTTTTTAGCTTTTGCACTTTGTTCTTCAAGTTTCGGGCATGACTTGCCCTATGTGATGTATTACAACTTATGTAAAGCGTTGGTTTTGGTTTTCAGGGTAATCAGAATGAATTTGGAAGAACAGTTCTCAGTTTGAAGCTTGAAATTTAAATGTTTAACCAAGGTTTGACTTGTTTGTATATGATCTCGGATTGGAATTTTTATGATTTGGTTAGCTCCGTTAGGTGGCTTGGGACTTATGAGCGTGATCGGAATGCATTTTGCAAGTCCGTGGAAGGTTTAGGCTTGAATTCGCGAAATTGAGATTTTGGCTTTTTCTAGTTGATGGTGAGATTTTGATATAAAGGTTGGAATGGAATTCCGAAAGTTGCAGTAGCTCGGTTATGTCAATTGTGACGTGTGTGCAAAGTTTTAGGTCATTTGGATGTGGTTTGGTTGGGTTTTTTATCAAAAGTGTAATTTGGGAGTTCTTGAAATTCTTAGGTTTGAATCCAATGTGATTTTGGTGTTTTGATGTTGTTTTGGACGTTTCGAAGGTTGGAACAAGTTTGAATGAGGTTATGGGTTATGTTGGCATGTTTGGTTGAGGTCCCGAGGGCGTCGGGTGAGTTTCGGATGCTTAATCAGATCAATTTTGGACTTTGGACTTGGCAGTTTTTGCTGGTTTTGTGTTGCAGACAATTTGTTCTTCGCGTTCGCGGTCAGAGACTCGCATTCGCGAAGGGTGTTTTGTATGATGATATTTTTGTTCTACATGTTCGCGAGGATGAGAACGCGAACGCGAAGGTGGAGGATTCATGTGCATCGCGGACGCGAGACTGGGGTCGCGTTCACGTAGAGGAGTGAGGTTGTTGGGCTGCCCAGGCCCATGTGCTATGCGTTCGCGAGAGTTGCATCGCGTTCGCAAAAGCCTAATGTGGTGAAGCATCGCGTTCGCATGGAATTGTCCGCGTTCGCAAAGGGAAAAGTGGTGAGGAAGTGAATTTGGTCTATGCGAACGCGAGAGGCCGGTCGCGTTCGCGATGAACGTAATATTACCTGGGGCAGAATGTTTAAAAAGGTGAGTTCGCGATTCTTGGTCTATTCCCTCCATTGTTGAGCAATTTGGGAGCTTTTGAGAAAGATTGTAGAGGGAATCAAAGGGAAACACTGAGAGGTAATATTTTTTAACTCTATACTCGATCCTATGTTGATTTTTACTTGTTTAATCATGATATATGTGGAAATTAAAGCCAAACAATTGGGGAATTAGGCTTGAATTTGGAGAGTGTAAATTGGAAATTTGAGTAGGCAATTGAGGTCCGATTTTGATGTTCTTGGTATGTATAGACTCGTGAGAGGATGAGGATTCCATTGATGTTAATTTTGTCGGATTCCGAGAAGCGGGCTCGGGGGCCGGGTTTGAGCAATTTCGGAATTTTTGATGTAAAATAGATATTTTCTAGTGGGCTTCGTTCCCTTAGCATATTTTAATGGTTATGTACTGATTGTGGCTAGATATGGAGCATCCGTAGGTCGATTCGTGAGGGCAAAGGCATCGCGGACTAGAGTTTGGACCAGATCGAGGTGAGTAATGATTGTAAATGTTGTCCTGAGTGTATGAAACCCCGAATTGCACATCGTTGTGCTATATTGAGGTGACGCACACGCTAGATGACGAGCGTGGTGTCGTGCATTGTTGGGGATTGAGACTTAGTCTATCCCGAATGACTGTTTTACTGCGTATTTGATTGAAAACTATTTGTTATCATCGTGTTTTGGGTTGAATGCCATATTTGGGCCTCGTGCCAACTATTTGAACCCTTCGGGGAGTTTTATTGATATTTCCTTACTGTTTTGACATTATACTTGAACTCAGTCCTGATATATTTCACTGTTTTCGTACTCAACCACGTTTACTTTATTTTAACACTTAAATGATCTTTTAAATGATATTTTAGCTTGAGCAACATGTTTTACTGTTGTCCGAGTGGCTTATGTGATTTTTGACTGAGTAAGGCCGAGGGACTGTGTTGTGAGGATAATTTTGGGTAGGGCTGCACGCCGCAGTGGTGATACACTGATTTAGATTATGAGGCCAAGGGCCTGAGATATGTACGCCATGAGGTGGCTTGTTGATATGAGGCCGAGAGTCTAGAGATGATGCCACGAGATAGCTTGATATTGCGCTTGGGCCTTAGGGGCCCCTCCAGGAGTCTGCACACCCCTAGTGAGTGCGGGTACCCATTGTGGAGTTAGATATAGCCCGAGAGGCTGGTGTTGTTCCGGGTTGTTGGCCGAGGGGTGGATTTGTTGACACTGTTCCCGAGGGGTGAACCTTTATATGCTATCTTTCTTATTTGTCTACCATTTACCTGTTTAATTGTGTATTTATTGCCCGAGAGGCGGTTTTTCTGTGCTTATCTATTCTAGTTGCTTTGCATTCAATTACTTAACTGTTAAAAAGTCATTTTTAAAGAATTTTAAACTGAGCTAAGATGCTTTAAGAGATTTCACAGCTTCATTGCTTTCTTACTTATTTTGTACTGCTTCTATACAACATGTTGATACACTTTTCGTGATTTCTTATCGCCCAGTCTTTATTTATGATTATTACTCACTGAGTTGGAGTACTCACTTTACTCTCTGCACCTTGTATGCAGATTCAGGTATTTCTACACCCGGTATCGGGTATTGGTTGAGCAGAGGCAGAGTCATTGGAGTTTAGCAAGGTAGTTGCCCGACGTCCGCAATACTTCTTTACTCCCTCTTGATGTCATTAGACTGTATTTAGTATTTCTAGAATTTCCGTTGTGTTTTAGACCTTAGTAGATGCTCATGACTTGTGACACCCCGATGTCGGACTGTATCTATTTCCGCACTGTTCATTTAAATTTACATTATTCAATATCTGATTAATTCGAAAGGCTTAAATTGATCTATTAAAATTGCTGAAATGGATTTGGGGATTGTATCGGCTGGCCTTGTCTTCACGGGAGGCGCTATCATGACCAGGTCCGATTTGGGGTCGTGACAAGTTGGTATTAGAGCCTAGGTTACATAGGTTTCACGAGTCATGAGCAGGTTTAGTAGAGTCTCGCCGATCGATATGGAGACGTCTGTATTTATCCTCGAGAGATTGTAGAACCTTTAGGAAAAACTTCACATTCTCTAGTTCTTATCGTGCGTCCTTGATTCAACTTGAAAAGTAACTCTTTGAATTCCTTCCACGCGTTCGTATGCGCGCATGAGCACTTGGTATCAGATGTGCATCGATGGCTTGTGGTTCCCTGATCGAGGGGCAAGATGTGATCTTTGTATGTTGATGTTGGGCCAGTCTGGAGGACTCGAGGACAGATTTTTGCCTATAGCTTGAGCACCGAGGTGCTGATTGTGTGTACACGTGTTTTTGAACTGATATGTTCGGAAATGTCCCTATTAGCAGAAGGGATGGCTGGATGGCCATGCGATGAGTATGTTACGACTGCGAGAAGTGCCCATATGATTTGGAAGCGACGAAAAGTGTCTGCTGGAGGATAGAAGAACTACTATGTGCTTGATTTCTATCTTGATTTGAGGTATAGCCCAAGTTATGGGTGTGTGAAGAATCTTTTCATGTTTCCTAGTTGGGAGTGGAGTAAATTTCATGTTGCGGTCTGAGTTCAGACTCGGGAAGTTTAAGTGACTACGTAATGTTTATGATGGTGGAAGGTATGCAGAAATGTTAGTTTGAGGCAAAACAGGTGGGTTATCTCCTGCGGAGTGTTCTCAAGTTTGTGCGACCCTTATATTTTCTGTTAGAAGATCTCATTTACAAGTGAAAGATATGTGTTGCAATTTAAATTGGGTTGCTTAAGAGAGTGGGTTTAACTGTTGCGAGAGTGAATGCGAGAATTGTAGAAAATTTAAAGTACTAGATGATCTGTGTTTTCACAAGCTTACAAAGGATTTGAGTTTAATCTCAATATGGTATTATGGCAGTAATAGAGTATACGCATTTTGAGTTATTGAGTGAATTGATCTATGGCTTTGAGCCAAGTGGGGGAGTTTGCTATTGATTAGTTAACTGCACGGTTATGTGCTATGTTGGTTCTAGTTGAGACGTACGGTGAATCAGTTATGGCCTATGGAGATTGAGATTGAGGATGGCTCGAGTAAAGGAAAATTCTTAACAAAGGTTATACTATGCTTCATAGGTGTGTGAGAATCACGGAATGTCTGGAGTTGTTGTTGGTAAAGGATGCTCACTGCATAGAGCAGGAAGTTGCTTGGTTGTACTGGAATGAGGTTACATTCTGCGGTGTCGGAGTGCTAATGAGGCACGGGTTGTTCGGTTTGTTTGATCAGGCTAATTGCGATTTGAGTAGAGTGAATGACTCCCAGGAATGGTTCTAATGGGTTCAATATTTTCATGTAATAATTGGAGATTTTCATGTTGTATTTTTGGCTAAAAACTGAGGTTTGCATTTGGAGGTTGTCAAGACTTGTGTCATTTCCATGTCAATTATGGGATTCTAAACCTCAATATCTAGAAGGTGAAGGTAATGGCTTTAGATTCGCAGGAAGTCTTTTCAGGGTAGGTATTTTGAATGTGGTGCTTTTGGGAATATCTAAGAAAGTATTCAACGGCTTATGGGCCTTAGATGTTGTGGTTTTATGCTTGGGTCTCCTGGGGTGAATCTGTGTTAAGGAATGGTGGCATTTTAGCAAAGAGAAGTATCAAGTTAAAGGTAAATCAGAAGGGACTTGGATAGATGGGATAGCTTGGTAGTAGGCTAGATCGGTATGGTAAGGATATGATTAGTTCCTTGGGTGCTTACGAGGTAATGAGTTTCTATAGGTGTTTTGCGGCAATGCTCTTGGGCTTAGTGGCATGCGTAACTTGGTTGAGTTAGAAGGATTTAGTCCTGACAGGTTTGTTTTTGTGCAAAAGGGAGTCGGGGAGTTCTTGATGATTTCTATTACGGTTAGAGGTGTAATTTTCCATGAGCGTGAGGAGCATGGGACGTATAGTGATTTTCTTCTAGATGGGCTCAATGGAAAGTTCTTGGTTGGTGGAGTACATAATTGCTTGTGTCTCGAAAGGGATATGGAGTTCTCATGGTATTCTAGGATGGTATGGTATATGCGGTATGTTGTGGAAGATTGAGATTGCGTGTGTAAGGTTACGGTTCAGCTTTGAAAGGAAGGTCACAAAACACTTAGGCAGCGGGCAGCTTCAGATGATTAGAGAAATGAGCTTCAAATGATTAGAGAAATAAGCTTCAGATGATTAGGGAAATGATCTTCAGATGATTAAGGAGATGGTATTGCTAATTGGGGTGATTTGACGAGGGTATATGTTTCAGAAAAAGGCAATGTGATTAAGTTGATGGTACTTCGGTAGTATTGCAGCACTCTCTTGTTAGATCGACTGTTGATATTCGAGTTTTCTTGGTGGAACAGAAGAATTTTAGAGTATCTCCTGTGGAATGATTAAGTGTTGGAGATTTGGTATGTATTCGAACGGGGTAATTGGGATTAGGTATGGTGATTCATGTGCTATATAGAGTTGGAGACTGGGAGTTCTCATATTCAGGCTATGTTGTGGTTGCGGGTTATGTGTATCGGCACTGTATAGTGACTATCGATGTTTGGATATCCGAGTGGATCTTTCATTGCTTGGTATGTTAGATTTTGGATGTGATATCGGGTACAAACCGGTTGTTTAAGCTTTGTGTCATTTTGGGCGATAGCGCTAAGGCGGCAATGTTGGCTATGATGGGAATGCCATGGATTGAGTGGCAAGGTTCGTCGGGTTATGCTCTAGTAGGGTGGTTTTGTATTTCGAAGACCCAGAAGATGGTTGGGAAGGAATTGTCTCTCTTATTTGGGCTTTCCTGATAGATGTCAGTAGAGACTCCAACCATTGATTCAGTTCTAGTGAGGATGAGTTTTCCATATGTGTTTCCTGTTGTCGGGCATGTCGCCAGACAGGGTTGCTAATTTCGATATTGATTTGGTATCGGGCACCGTATCGTATGGCATCGGCGGAGTTAAAGGAGTTAAAGGAGTTGAAGGAGCGGCTTCAAAGACTCCTTGAAAAAGGGTTCATAGGTAGGCCAATGTGGATGTGTTTTTTAATTTGAGTCGGCTTGGTTGACTCCGAGTTGTATTGTTGAGGGATGTGTTGATTTGATTGTTGTTGAGCTAATTAGTGACTTGGGGAGATCTATGAGTTACCCTTACGTGTTGCAAGGCATTGAGATTGGTTGGTTACTGGCACATGTGGTGCGATTTTAATTGGGGTCTCTTAGTGGAATTCGAGCGGAAAGAGTACTAGGTATTGTTTGGAGGATGGCATATCGGTTGTGTCCTTTCGGGTCTGTGTAATATTATGTCAATTGCTTCGTAATGGTTATGATGATTTGCTTTTGTTCTAGAGATCAATTGCGCATGGTTGTCGATTTTGAGCATAGTGGCTTGAGGTGTTTCATGTGGGCCAGTGTTTTGGATGAGGTCGCACATTAGAGCAAGGCTATGTAGAGGTATGATTGTTCAGGTTAGATTCGTGTGTTCTCTTTCTATGATGTGAGATGGGTTCTCAGCCTTGTGTGTGGCGGTACTGGTGAGCTTGCGGTACAACTCTTTCATTTGAGTCATTTTCATGATTTAGGTATGTTCGGATTGTTGTTTATCGGTGTGCAGATTGTACAAGTTGTGGCTTTAGTCGGTATTGATGTGCCATGTCACTAGAGTAGTGTGTTGGATTAGATGAGATAGTTGGAATCTTTAATGAATACGAAAGGTTTCGGTTTCAGCATGTTGGAAGGATAGTGTCGAGGTTCGACTCAAAAATTTGCTATGGTATTTGCCAAAGAAGGAGTGGTTTCATGAATGGTTGATCTGAGAAATGGTTATGGCTTACTGCGTGTTTTATTTATTATTGGCAGTATATGAAAGTGTTGGAATGATACTTTAGTTGATAAGGGGTTTTCCACCGGTATTCGGCTATTGTGTGCAACTATTATGATTAGAAGTTATCGCTACAAGTGTTTGGGTTATGTGGTATATCATATAATTGCACCTGAGGTTGCAGGTATGGGTTATTACAGCTGGTTCGGGTTTTTTCAGAGTATAGATGTGAGATTCTGATCTTGTGGCTGATTCCAGGAGTGGAAATGTGGTTCTAAGGTTAATGGGCTAGGTTGGATTGTGAAATTTTAGTCACATTGTATTATCGGCCCCATGTGAGATAGGGTGGCGTGGGATCACCCCCGGGTCGTGGTAAGGTTATTCAGCGATTGGTTGGCTTTTGGAACAACTCTGAGCATGTTCGAGAATGAACGTATGTTTAAGTGGGGGAGGATGTAGCGACCCAACCGGTCGTTTTGATCTTTTGTACTTTGTTCGTCAGTTCTCGGGCATGACTTGCCATGTATGATGTATTACGACTTATGTAAATCGTTGGTTTTGGTTTTCAGGGTAATCGAAATGAATTTGGAAGAGCAGTTCTCAGTTTGAAGCTTGAAATTTGAAAGGTTTGACCAAGGTTTGACTTATTTGTATATGATCTCGGATCGGAATTTTATGATTTGGTTAGCTCTGTTAGGTGACTTGGGACTTAGGAGCGTGATCAAAATGCATTTTGGTAGTCCGAGGAAGGTTTAGGCTTGAATTGGCAAAATTGAGATTTTGGCGTTTTCCGGTTGATAGGTGAGATTTTGATATAGGGGTCAGAATGGAATTACGGAAGTTGCAGTAGTTCCGTTGTGGCATTTGGGATGTGTGTGCAAAATTTTAGATCATTCGGACGTGGTTTGGTATACTTTTTGATCGAAAACGTAATTTGGGAGTTCTTGAAATTCTTAGGCTCGAATCTGATGTGATTTTGGTGTTTTGATATTTTTTTGGGCGTTCCGAAGGTTGGAACAAGTTTGAATGAGGTTATGGGTTATGTTGGCATGTTTGGTTGAGGTCCTGAGGGCCTCGGGTTATTTTCAGATGGTTAATCAGATCAATTTTGAACTTTGGACTTGGCAGTTTTTGCTTGTTTTGTGTTGCAGACAATTTGTTCTTCGCGTTCGCGGTCAGGGACTCGCGTTCGCGATGGGTGTTTTGTGTGATGATATTTTTGTTCTATGCATTCGTGAGGATGAGAACACAAACGCGAAGGTGGAGGATTCATGTGCATCGCGGACACGAGACTGGGGTCGCGTTCGCGTAGAGGAGTGATGTCGTTGGACACCCCAGGCCCATGTGCTATGCGTTCGCGAGAGTTGCATCGCATTCGTGAAAGCCTGATGTGGCGAAGCATCGCGTTCGCGAAGGGAAAAGTGGCGAGGCAGTGAATTTGTAGACCTGGGCAGAATGTTTAAAAAAGTTTAGTTTGGGATTTTTGGTCTATTCCCTCCATTGTTGAGCAATTTTTGGAGCTTTTGAGAAAGATATAAGAGGGAATCGAAGGGAAACACTTGGAGGTAAGATTTTGGAACTCTATACTCGATCCTATGTTGATTCTTACTTGTTTAATTATGATATATGTGGAAATTAAAGCCAAAAAATTGGGGAATTAGGGCTTGAATTTGGAGAGTGTAAATTGGGAATTTGAAGAGGCAACTGAGGTACGATTTTGATGTTCTTGGTATGTATAGACTCGTGAAAGGATGAGGATTCCATTGATATTAATTTTGTCGGATTTCGAGACGTGGGCCCGGGGGCCAGGTTTGAGAAATTTCGGGATTTTTGATGTAAATTGGATAATTTCAAGCGGGCTTCGTTCCCTTAGCATATTTTAATGGTTATGTACTGATTGTGGCTAGATATGGAGCATTCGGAGGTCGATTCGAGCGGGCAAAGGCATCATAGGCTAGAGTTTGGACCGGATCGAGGTGAGTAATTATTGTAAATGTTGTCCTGAGGGTATGAAACCCTGGATTGCACATCGTTGTGCTATATTGAGATGACACATGCTAGATGACAAGCGTGGGGTCGTGTACTGATGGGGATTGAGACTTAGTCCATCCCGAATGACTGTTTTACTGCGTATTTGATTGAAAACTATTTGTTATCATTGTGTTTTGGGTTGAATGTCATATTTGGGCCTTGTGCCAACTATTTGAACCCTTTGGGGACTTTTATTGATATTTCCTCACTATTTTGACTTTATACTTGAACTCAGTCATGATATATTTCACTATTTTCGTACTTTTACGCGGCAATTCTTGTTGTCGAGTCATTTCGGAAGCATGCCTCGGGACTCCGAGGATGGGAAGTCACGACCGATTTTCCAACCTCGGGGCTCGTCGAAGCTCAACTCAGAAGAAACAGAGACCGGAGCCAGGACAGAGGGGGAAGCTCCCAAGGCACACGACTAAGTCTGACAGGGCCGGCCTATTCAGAGCCTTGAGGCATCATGTCAAGCCATTCCTTCTCCATACTTTGTAATTAATCTCCACATACTTGTAGCCGAGTCCCCTCTCCTATATAAAGGGGACTCACCCTACCTTGTAAGGGACTGATGTTGCTCCATTTCTCCACAAGTGCAATAATATCTCTCTCCCTCTCTCTCTCTCTCTTTTCTTTCTAGCTTGTTCGTCCTCACTGGCCCGAGGCCGCTTTAACTTATATCATCCTCTTACTTGTTCTTCAGTATATAGCTCAGTATTGGCCGAAACGAGCCTTGCTTAATTGTATCCTTAATTGTTATCCGGCGGGTCCTGCATCCGGGCAACAGGCCCCTTCGGTTTGATTACTGCCTCGTTTTAGCTCGCACTTCATCGTTAAACTTCACGTTCTTAGCATCATCTGCTCTAACAACTAGCTCGAGAATAGATCACGTATTTTTAGAATCCCACTAACAAATTTAATTGTTGTTACCATTTTCATGGTAAACAGTTTGGCGCCCTTCGTGGGACTAAAAATAATAGTGGTTATTTTCTTGCTGGTTTCATTGCACAAATACACATTATCTTTCATACTTTTTCTTGTCCAAGATCCTTTGATTTTAGGTTGAAATGTCCGGCTCGTTAAGCAAAGTCGAGAACGACTACCCCGAAAATCATGATGGAAATGGTGTGGCTGTTCCTGTGGCTGGCGCGATGCCGCAGTACCCCGATAGTGCATTTGGATCAATTCAAGCGGACGCGGGCTTGCAAGGCGCGCAACAGGTCGACGATGCCTCGCGCACCGATGGTAGCATACAACATATCGACCAACAGGAAGCTCAAAAAACCCCGGCCCGGGAAGAACAGGAAGTTAGTCTTCATGTTACTTTTGAAATGTTGCAGGCACAGCAGTTGGCTGTCACTCAGCTGCAAAGTCACCCGAAGAATCCCAGCGCAATAGCGCCGGAAACATCTCCCTACGCCGAGCGAGTACCCGGGAGATCAAGCAACAACGGATCGGTAACCGATCCCACCACAGTGAGGATGCTTGGAAATCTCTTCAAGAGGATCGAGTCAGGTTCGTGGAAGTTCTTACAGCAACAGTCTCCCGAGGAAGCAGTCCCGGAACTCGCTTCATGGAAATTCGGAACGCCGAAACTCCCTAGGTACGACAAGACCTTGGATCCCTGCGAGCGCACCACCGCTTACACGTGCTCATTAAAAGGCAGTGACCTCCTAAATGATGAGTGCAAGTCCGTCTCGTTGAGGAAGTTCGAGGAAACACTCTCGAAAGAAACCTTAACGCAGCGCCGCAGCCTGGCACATGTCCTCGCAAACATGCTTAGCATATTAGCAGACCCCTTCGCGGTAGCACACACCGATGTCATCGAAGCAGTAACAAAAGGGCTCGACACACCTGGGGCCAGACAAAGAGAGAGTGAAGCACCCCAGGAAGTCGCATCTCGTTCCCTGATAGGAAGAATGAGATCGCTCCCAGTTTCGGATGACTATACAACCCGGGCCTCCGCCCGAAGGTTAAACCAAACATGCCCGATGACTCCGGGACATTTCAAACAAAGCCTGATCAGATACCCAGTCGAGATCTGGTCAGATACCCGCACCCAACACCAGCCACAGAGCAGGGCCGTGGACAACCGTCTGGGAACTTCCTCGGGTTCGGTATGTCCAAACAGACTACCGACAAAGAAGCTAATGCCAAACAGATGGAGGTACCATCCATGCGCCGCGAATGGGAGGAACGACATGAGATGTAACCTACCTCGCAACGATAGAGAAATAGCTCGTGGGCAATATACCCGAGAAATCTCCAGTGGAACCAGATTCGACAAGGCACAGCCGGTAGGGCAACCCCGCTCAGCTGAGTACGATTTTAGCATTGCTTTACCAAACATTGTGATCACCTTAAATAAGAACGCCAGGCGACTCAGACCTATTCGACCAAGACCCCTTCAAATTAACCATAGCTCGGCGCAGGAATCGCAGGGCGCGCGTGGCTGCGGAGTTAAAAATGGCCACCGGCTCAAAAGAACGACAATCGTGCTATTCAATAAAAATCACCACTGAGTATCATGGAGCAGTCAGGCTCGAATCCAGCTCCAAAGGAGGAAGGATACCAGGAAGAATGAAGCTGACAAGCCACGACGTATTACCACGACAGTGAAAGGGCGGCGGCATCCTTCAAAGGTCCATAAAATGTAGAGTGAAAATGCTCGTCGCCGGGGAAACACGGGTCCGGGGAATATTCCAAAGGACACCTTTGCTTCCAAGGAAAGGGACGTTGAGACTTCGCCTGGACCTCGTATTGACGTTTGGCTACCCTCTCCCTCATTTGACGTATTCCAAATAAAACATGTGTTCATGAATACAGGTGGTTCAATCAATTATACCGATGATGTCAGACCAAAGCCAATAGGGAGATTCGGACTAACGAACCAAGTCACTCCCACATCTCAAATCTTTGACGGATTCCAAACATCGATCGCCACAACAATCAGGAAGATTTCTCCCTCTATACAGCCTGTCTCAGCTCGAACTGGAACACCGAGCCCATAAGGCACAGACGTCTTATTCAGATGACAACAGGCACGTTGCCCGGAGAAAACTTCGACCTCACTCCGCCAAAGGGATGAAACCCCACGACAAGGGTGGGACTAAAGTATTTGATAAGGAGCTGCACACGATGAGAGGAAATCCCTCACCATGTAACGCATCGCCGGCATCGACACCTCCGCCCTTAAAGGGATCAAAGGGTAAGCAGGACTGCATCTTCGGCCAAGCCTGGTTGAACGCAGCAGAAAGCTGTATTAGGGCTCGTGACTCAGAATGGAAGAAACATCCCGAACCTCGAAATCTTACCTACACATCCCGTGGTGAGGAAGAACTACTTCACTCCTTCATTTTTTTTTCACTAACCTATATGCAGGCAATCAGCCGGCGCATTCGAAAGTTCTAACTCCACCCGGAGATTCAAGGCCTTAGCAGGGCCCGTCGTGCTCTCTTCCCTCGATCGGACTTCGGACCCAAAGAGGGTCCTGCCAACAAGATTATTAGCGGAGCAGCGTACCCCCAAAGAGGGTCCCACCAGGGGATCTGACAAGATTACAGACCTTATTCTACAATTGGACGACGGGCGATGATCTTCTCTCAAGGGCACCATTCCCTCGGAAGGACCAAAAATAGTAGACTGAGTTTCAAGAGGGAACCTTGTAACGAATCAGATGGTCCGAAGAGCCGTACCTACACGGGCCGAGCTCACAACGACGAGACAATATGCATTTACAACATAAATTTACGCCAAGCAATGAAGAATATCTTTTTGGCATTTCGTACTTCGGAAAAGGGGATTTCAGCATACTCGCGCCAAGGGCCTCTCCGCTGAAGGCGTCCCAAGATACTCCGAGACTTAGCATCAGCAATTCAACACCCGCACGACCCCAGGGTCGGAATTCCGAGCTCAAAAAGCCCTCACAAGGCAATTCCGAGCTTATGAGGAGCGGTCTTCAAGCTTAAACAAACTCGATGACTCGGAGACTGTCATTAATCGCCATATGCTGGAAAACCCGAAACTGTAAGACCCCTAGCGGGCAGCCTTGGCGTAACCAGATCTATTCTACATTACATAAACTGTAAGACCTCAACAGGCATGACAAACTGTAAGACCTCAACAGGCATAAAAATCCCGAAGATTAGGTTATACGTCGCATTTGTAAGAATCCCTAAAAGGCATACCCTCAGCGTAGACACCTAAACTATCACTCGGGATAAAAAAATGGCTACGGCCAAACGCACATGACTATATACAAATGGCTGATACAGCCAAAATAACGCGACTCGGGGACGCTCGACTGTCGCTAAAATCGCAGGCCACTACTCCTAATATACTTCGGAAAGAACCAGTTAAAACAAGCTTCCCTCAACAGGCAAAAACCAACTCTGACCATGTCAGCTCCAAATCACAAAAGCATCGATTTCTATTGACCCACAAGCTATGAACCTTCCGAGGTGCTCAAAACATCACCGACAACGACTTGAAATCGAGGTTCTTCTAGAACTGATGATGGGTCAGGCAAAAATATTCCAAAAAACCTTAACGAACGGAAAACAAAGCCTACAAAAAAAACCACGGGCAAAAACAGTGTAAGATCCTTTGTCGCCAGCTAAGCAAGCCTCCGGGCCACATATTAAAAGGTCTCTACGACTATTGTCGCCAGCTAAAAAATTGACAACTTGAGGATTAAAATAAGCTCGAATCGTAACCCGATTCGGAGACTGGATCCAAAATAGTTAACTATGAAAGCCTCCGAGCCACATATTAAAAGGTCTCTACGACCAAACAGCGTAAGATCCATTGTCGCCAACTAAAAAATTGACAACTTGAGAATTAAAATGAGCTCGAATCGTAACCCGATTCAAAGACCGGATCTAAAATAGTTAACTATGCAAGCCTCCGGGCCACATATTGAAAGGTCTCAACGACCGAAACAGTGTAAGAGGCACTATCGCCAGTCTAAAAACCAGAGGTACTTAAGGGTCAATTAAAGCTCAAGTCGCAACATGACTCAGAGACTGGACCCGGAATAGTTAAACCGCAATATGTCTAAGGGCACGACATAAATGCCACTATCACTAGCCGAACGAATCTTTGGGCCGTGCGCCTGTAAGGTCACATCGATCCGGAGCACAAAAGGTCGTCATCATCCGCCCATGCAGGCAAGAAAGAGCTTGAGGGTCAATTGAGCAATGCGACTCAGAGGCTGGATCCAAAATAGTTGAAACGGCAAATGCCCAAGGGCAAGAATAAAAACAATTACTGCCTGACCGCGCGGGCATAAAAGATTCAAAGGCAAGAAGGCACAAGTCGAAGCCCGACTCGGAGACTAAGCCTAAAACAGCCGGGCCAAGCACGGAGGCCCCAACACCTGCTCACGTCAAGGATCACACTTAAGAGCCCCCGGGTCTATCCGACCAGTTCCGGATCAACGAGGATCCTGCCAAACACCAAAATCGTCCTGCCCGGTCGAAAAGCAATAACAGAAAAAAGGTACAGGAGAAATAAAGCTTCAAGTTTCTTCCTACATATTATATGCGCGAAAAGGGCGCATTCTCCATCTACAAGCATGCTTTACATATATAAAAAACAAAGCGACAAAACGGCGAAATCTACACTCCGCACTAAAGGGCTACAGCTTGTCAAATTTTCCCTCTGCGACGTCAGCAAGAAGTGACCAAGCGTCACGCTCATCCGCCCTTGCTCGAGCTAATTCTTCCGAGAGAACGAAACCCTGTGCACCTCCTCAAGTACCTCTCTCCGGGATCTGCAACGAACATACTCCTCGATCCTCTTCTCCCGATCGAGGGCACGCTTCAGCTCAGCTTGGGCATCAGCAATATCCTTCATACGAATCGCCATCTCTTGATCAGCCTTAGTCCGGCTTAGCGCCGCTTTAGCCCGGGCATCAATTATTTCAGCTCTGACCTTCAAGAGATCAGATTCGAGTTTCCCAATCATGTCCTCTTGAACTTTGACGTTATCATGAGTCAAGCAGAGTTGGGCCTCGAAGGTAGGGACCCTGGCCGAGGGCACTTATCTCCTCCAAAGCTTGAGCCTGCACTTGAGCCCTTAGCTCCCCACAAGCAACTCTGACGTGGTTGACGTCGCCTTTGAGGTACTCCAAGGCCTCCGCCTTTTTCTGCAGCAGATATAACAAAAGGGGTTAGCCTTAAGGTTAGAAAGGAGTGAAACACGTAATATAGGAGGTTACCTGCTCCATCAAATAGCTCTTATAGTTTGAGCTCTGCATCGCCTCATATTGCCAACGGGCCAACTCAGCCTCCTTCTCCTCGCTAAGGAGCCTAAGGGACTCGCCCTCATTTAGGATTTTCTAGAGCCTGGCCTCTTGACGAAGCAGCTCAGACATAAGCCCATCACAGGCCTGCGCAAGGAAAACTCAATAAAGGGAGGATCTAAGTCAGAATACACTCCTGTTGATCCTGCCTCTCTGGCCCTAGGAGAACCAACCTTGGGCAGAGCATATTCACTCGGAGGAACCGCCGCTCAGGAATTTGATACTCTGGGAACATCAGGTTCAGATGATGCCCTCTAATCAAATATTTGGGCCCGCCCAACGCCACTAAAAGCTCTATCACACCGCAGGTGCCGATCCCCCTTATCACTATCGTCCCTCGGCTCGGAGGCCGACGACTCCTTCTTCTCTTCGGAAGAACACTTCCTTATCCCAAAAAACTGCCCTATATCTGCAAACGGCGAATCCAGTACAAATGAAAGGGGAAAATATTACCCCGAATATACGAAGGCCAAGGCAAAGGCAACATATGCACATACCTTGGTATTTCACTCCCCATTTGGTACGAAATACAGCTCGCCACCTGCGCTCGTCACAGGTCGAATGGGTCGCCAGCTTCCGAACCCAGCCGGGCAGGTCGAGGACTTTGCCCGGCATCCACGAAGTTGCTGCAACAAGGGAGACAACATTATTACTCAACTAATTTTCGATATAAGAAAAATCTGAAAAAGCACCAGACGCCCCACACACGCGCATGATTCCACCTTTTAGGAAATGGAAAAAGCCCTGCTGGGATAATGTCAGCTGTCCGGACCCGGATAAATCAACTGGCCCACTCTTGGTCCCCGTCTTCTTCGTCATCGACAACAAAGGGCACAGACTAACGGCACCTCAGAGTTAGCAGGCCTTGATGATAAAAGGGCTGGTATAGCCTAACGAAGTGATTAAGCGTGAATTCGAGCCCAACCTATGTTACGCCCCGCAATATTACGTCAATATTATGTCCCCCAGTATTATATTACGACGATGATATGCCCTGCAGTATTACATTACGTTATGTTACGCTTCGCAGTGTTAAGTTGCGACAATGTTGCACCCTATAGTATTGTGCGTTGAATTTGTTGTAAGGTAATTGGCATCAGTCCACGGAAAAGATTATTTGGAGATTATAAGGATTGTAAGTGATAAGTAAACTCGTGAAGGTAAAAGGGCAAGAAAGTTAAAGAAAATGAATTTTCGTTCATGTTTGGCATGTTGAGATAAAATACGACTCAAGTTAAAATACTCGGTATTTATGGACTAATACCATTAAAGGTACCACATGGCCATGATAGTAAGGTGTACAAAATATATTAAAAGTGAGTAGAATTTATGTAATTTGAGATAGTTCTTAATTATGTGGGTAATTAGTTAATTATTGGATAATGTAATATTATCTAGTTAATTAATAATTAGTGGTGGATTAATTAAAGTATTGGGATAAAGACTAAAGCAAAAAGAGATCATTAATATTGGATGACTCTTGATCATTGTTGAATTAACGTGGCAACTTCTGAAATTATGTTGGCTTAGTCACCAACTTTGCAAAGCTTAGTCATTGATATCTCATTCTTTTAAAAGAATGGATGTAAAGTTGTTTAGCAAAAAAAATAACGTACAAAAATCCTTTACAAAGTCTTAAAAGGAAACATTTATCTTCTTCAACAAACTTTTACATTGTAAGTAAATAATTTCAAAATGGACATCAGCTTCAATCCATCAAGATCTCAACGAGATATAATGAAACCAAAAAAAAATTGAACGAGATTTCTTAGAACTTTAGCAATATGAGATTTTGCGAATCTAAAGGAGTTCGGTGCAACCTTTTCCAAGAATATCATACGGATGTTTCCCTACTCCAGGTATGTTAAGGCCTCCCTTCTTTCTTTTGGCATGATCTATACGATATGAACGAAACGTGCAAAGGCACAGACTCCATAAGTGACTCTACTCATAGAAGTAATAGAAATATCTATGTTCTTTAATTCCCATGTGTCATAATATTTTATCATCTATTCATGGGTCTCAGAAAAATACGAAAGTTGAAAAGATGTTACTTTATGATATTGCTCAAGAGGCAAAGTGGTCTTATGACCTTCCAAATGATTTTATTGACGTACTTTTCATGCATTGCATTCACGTTAATTGACCCATGACCAGATGGCGTTATATATGCGTATATATGTAAATATATGTATATGGGATATGGAAAAAGGTTACGGCATTATATATGCACCACCACCTGATCAGCTGGTATATGATGATGATGTTGCCCACAGTGGCCGAAATATAATTCAAACAGCGTTATATACGCATATATATGTAAATATGATTCAAATGGCGTTATATACGCGTATATATGTATGTATATATGTATATGGGATATGGGAAAGGTTATGGCAATATATACGCACCACCACCTGATCAGTTGGTATACAGTGATGATTTTGCCCGCAGTGGCCGATATGATATGATGGGATGCCCTCAGAGGCTGATGATGTTATGAAACATGTACCTATGCACGACATGACATTCATACGCATATGCATGACGCTAAAAGTAATTTATGATTTACAAAGTTATTCAGACTTACAAGTTGAGTCATGTACTCTATATGTCTTTCATGTCTCTTATGTATTTATTTATGTGCCTTACATACTCGGTACATTATTCGTACTGACGTCCCTTTTTCCTGGGACGCTGCGTTTCATGCCCGCAGGTCCTGATAGACAGGTCGAGAGCCCTCCATGTAGGCTATCATCTCAGCGGAAGATGTTGGTGCGCTCCACTTGCTTCAGAGTTGCTTGTTTGGTTAGTATGAGTTAGACGTATATTGTTTGGTATGGCGGGACTCTGTCTTGACCTTTATGATGTTTATGTATTCTTAGAGGCTTGTAGACATATGTCGTGTACGTGAAAGATTGTACAGCCTTGTCGGCCTATGTTTTGAGTTTATAAATGATTATGTTGGCCTATTGGCCCGTATGTCACGTGTATATGATGATGTAATAAGAAAGATGCATTACGTTGGTATTCGGTTGAGTAAGGTACCGGGTGCCCATCGCGGTCTATCGGTTTGGGTCGTGAAAAAACTAGTATCAGAGCAGTTCTGTCCTAGGGAGTCTACAAGCCGTGTCTAGTAGAGTCTTGTTTATGGGTGTGTCGTGCACCACACTTATACGCAGGAGGCTACAGGGCATTTAGGATTGTCACTATTTCTTCTTACTCTAGATCGTGTGGTAGAGCTCAGTTGCAAGAACTCAATTTCCTAAACTCTACCTTATTCATAATACAATGATGCTTACACCCAAAAAGACAGGTGGTAAGAGATATAGTTATGTGAGAGTTGATTCAGAGGAAACTCGACTTTGCATCATGTTTATGATAAGTAAATGTGAGGTCTCCAGCAGATTATGTGTGTACGAAGAGGTGTATGCCTCTTAGTAAGGATCTTGAGGAAAGAATACATATCCACCTTAATGGTGAAATACAATGAGAGATTTAGAAGGTAAATACAAGTGTCAATAAGTAAAAGAAGCAAGATGAAGGAGGGTACAAGGCGCCCAGTTAATGAAGGTTAACGGCGTTTATAATTGAGGCAGAGGAACAAGCTTTTTGAGTTATATTAAACAGTAATAAAGGTATATACAATTGGTCACACCCATTGCAGTTATGCCGTGTGGGGGCTAATAGGTATAGTTAAGATAGGGATGGGATATCAAGATCCGGTTGGGGTTAGAGTAACCCAAATTGGTAAATGGATTACTTTTATTTGTTGGCATTTCCGAAGGGTATTACAAATGTGCCAATAGATCTTTTTGTGAGATCCAGATGGTGCACCCTAGAATATTACGATTAGATGTGAATACTAGCATTCAGAAGATAGGCACTGAAATCCTGGATGGGATAAATATTACCTTAAGCATGGCTCTCATCCCTAGAAGAGCGAGGATGTTGAACAACCCAAAGAGCCATTGGATGGAGCAAAGGGAAGCTAAAAACGAACAAAATGTCGTATTGAAGTTTTCACAAGAAAAGGGATATGCAGAAATATTAGCAGAGTAATAAGAAGAGAGATAAGAAAGCATTATGAATAAGGTGTGATACATGGATGAAAATGGTAGAGTGTTATAAAACCTATAGTCAAATGAAGGAAGAGACGAAAGGTGATGGGCCTTAAGACAACGAAAGAGTATAGGCCATAAGGTTATATCCTCATTTCGAGAAATAAGTTCGTGACTCCAACGCGACTACCAAAGGGGAGAGTTAATCCCCAGAGTAACAGAAATCAGTATGGACTGGTACACAAGATAAACTAAAATATGAATTAGGGACTGAATGATTGGAAAGTACTTGGCATCGTGGGAATTTCATATTTCGTTCCGACGGTAATAGAATGGACCACAAAAGGAGATTCACGATGAATTAAGAGAATAGTCATTCATGGAGACGCTTCCCTAGAGCAAGCAATATGAGCAAAGTTAAGCTTAAGAGATTGTATGTGTCAATTACGCTAAGTGTCACCCTCGCGAGTAAGGGAATTTGTCATCCTTGGTACAGAAGAATTACCACAAGGCGAGTAAGGATCATTGATGTTGAGAAACGATGCCAAAAATGAAGAGGCAAAACATCTATAGGTAAATCCTCATGGCTTCAGCTTTTAGTACAACCCTAAAGGGGGGAATATGGAATAATGTGGCATCAAGCCAGAATTAAGTGGTTCTAGTGACTATGGAATGGTAAAGGAAGAACACGATAAATGAAAGAGGAATGAGATGGCACTTATCCAAATCTTACAGATACACTACGATTCAAGAATATTGTATAAGAACAACGTCAAGGAGAGGAAGTAAAGGTTCTTGCCTGAGCTGTTATTAATAAATAAGGAGCCAGTGCGAGACATAAGTTAAAACAAAGTAAATAACCCAAGAAAGATTACGAGGAATATTGATACGAGAATGGGCCAACGAGTAGTTAGTAATTGGTCAGCAAGATCCCAGTTATGGCTAAACAGGAGGTTACAGACGAGTCATCAGATCGTGTAAGATAAACATAGTAGAAACCAACATGGAGAATTCAGCCTCGCAGTAATATCATTATAATACATGAGATATATTCAAATAGGAGTCTGGGTAGTTGAAGGTACCGTATGAGTGTTGCGGGGATAAAAGAAAGTGCCACTGGGAAGGCAATCAAAATATCAATTCAAAAGCAATCCTACAAGTACAAGGGCACGGAGGTAAGAAACTACAGATAGTTATAGGCAAGGAAGGACATCAAAAAGTCTATAATAAGCTCAAAACTTTATGAGGGCCAAGGGTTCTCCCTAAGTACTACAACGAAAGACTAGCTGAGCAAACAAGGAAGAAGGCTTCAACTTAAGCACAACAACCTAAAGAGGAAATGGTCGTGTAACAACGGTCTCACAACAACATTATAAGCACTCCAAAGGAAAGTGGCACTTACCGTGACTAATAAACGGGAAGTAAAATTAAAAGTAATATTCGAGATCATATGAGTTGCCCGAAAACTCTGGCATGTGTGGGCACTAGGATAAGTTATGTATGGACGCAACAAGGGGGCAAAAAAACCAGGAAAAGTAATAGCTTACGTTGAAAGAAATCTATGATGAAACGAAAGAATTATTCGATCAATGATCCAGAGTTAGTGCATTATGGATACACTCAAGATTTTGGAGCATTATCCAGGCAGCATATTTGTTGACAATCATACAACCATATAAGACTCCGGTATAAGTTAAAAATAAAGAATTGAGCGTAGGGCATAGACAAAAGATTGAATTGTTAGAAGAATGTGTCATGGATATTCCATAATGCCCATGAAAGGCTAAGGTAATAACTGATACCATGAGCCATAGATCGGAAGATAGCTTAAGCCTACGTAAAGGCTAATTAGAAGGAAGAGGAAACTAAAGAATTACATCACACAAGTAAATCAGGAGTCTGATTATTGGACCTAAAAAAAATATAGAAGTTGTGCATGAGAACGTGACAGAATCACTCTTAATATCAGATTTTCTAGAGAAATAACACAACAACCATAATCTATAATGGCTCTACAAGGAAGCCAGTTAGAAGAAGTACCAGCCTCATAAGAAGTCGGTACGAAGCTCCCACCAGATTGTGTATGTACCAGAGGTACGAGTATTATAATAGAACCTAAAGTTATGGATATAAATTACACCTAGGTGGAAGGGAGGTCAAGAAAGAGATAGAAGATACGATGCGAGATTTTAAGGTAAGTAAGGTAAAGGTGAATAACGTACGAGATACTCAAAGACAGAATATGTGAATAGTCCATACTTCGGATAAAAGGTTAGAAGTGCTGAGATTCCATATCCAGGAATGATAGTGCCATCATTAGTAGCATATCTTCCAACCTATGGTCTAGGTATCGAAAAGCTTGACTAAGAGAGTAAAGAAGAATTAGAGACGATGCGATGTCTCGCTTGATGTTCCAAATGACATAAGGAAATCTATGATGCAGGCAAGTTGAAAGGTTGCAAGTAATATAAATATAGATGTGTAGGTCAAAAGTTATTGTATGGTGAAGCGATATAGTTCTATAAGGCAGGAACAAGGATAAGTATATGCGAATGGGAAAGTAACAAAATTGATAAGTCATCGGGATTAAGTCCATGAAAACAAGAGAGATAATGGTTTCTCTAAGTTATTGAAAGTTCAGTATAACCTGAATGAACTCGAAGGAGTCTATGATTAATAGCATTTAGAAAGAATGAAATGCTGACCTGGTAATAAAATGAGGGTATAATTGTGACAGATAAAGGATGACATTTGGGCCTTCGTTTAAATAATGATTTGAAAAAAAGATGAAAGAAGAAGAGAAGGAGAAAAGATTTCATCGACAGCACGAGATTAGGACACCCCCAATAAGGCGAATCACATTGAGACACTATGAAATATGATTATGGAAATCACTTCAAATATTCCTTAATGCAACGTAAGCCCTACCGGCAATGTATTACGTAAGAAGTTTCAAGTCTTCTAGTGGATGATTGTAGATCCACTTTGAGGTTAATCAACAACGGACAGATACAAGTTACAAAGTATGACATGATATTACACCATCCTTGTTAAGATGAACGGTAATGAAGGAGCATTAAAGGACTAAGATTTATACATATGGAATAAGCAACGAGAGTAAGCTGGGATTTGGTAGCAGACCTCAGCAACGATAAATCAAAGTAAGAGTTATGGTATAATATGACTTACCGAAGTGCAGTAAGTCATATAGATGGATAACTAGGTCTATGAAATAAGATATATCCTTATTAGCAAGTTCTACAAAGAACCGAGCGAGGAACTTCAGTACACATATAGATGCCTAGAGAGGCATCCTATTAAGCATTGTAAATATTTACAAAGTAAGTCCTAGAGATTGGCTAAAAGCTTAAAGGAAAAAGGAAAAAGGAATCGCGTAAAAGCACTTACAAATCTAGGGTCATACAGGCTGCATGACAGGAGGTAACAACAGTTGCAAGATTAGGAAGATTTCGGCCACAGGTCATGATATGAGCAAAAAGACTAAAGGGGAAATACCCTAGATTTTGGATTTATTCACAGAACAACTGCTTAAATGGCAAGAAGAGTAATAAGGTATTCACAAGAGCTATAAGTTACGGAAATGACAAGAGTATCAATCAACATTCGAGGACGAATGTTCCAAAGAGGGGAATGATGTTACGCCCCGCAATATTACGTCAATATTATGTCCCCCAGTATTATATTACGACGATGTTATGCCCTGCAGTATTACATTACGGTGATGTTACGCTTCGCAATGTTAAGTTGCGACAATGTTGCACCCTATAGTATTGTGCGTTGAATTTGTTGTAAGGTAATTGGCATCGGTCCACGGAAAATATTATTTGGAGATTATAAGGATTGTAAGTGATGAGTAAATTCGTGAAGGTAAAAGGGAAAGCAAGTTAAAGAAAATGAATTTTCGTCCATGTTTGGAATGTTGAGATAAAATACGACTCAAGTTAAAATACTCGATATTTATGGACTAGTACCATTCAAGGTACCACATGGCCATAATAGTAAGGTGTACAAAATGTATTAAAAGTGAGTAGAATTTATGTAATTTGAGATAGTTCTTAATTATGTGGGTAATTAGTTAATTATTGGATAATGTAATATTATCTAGTTAATTAATAATTAGTGGTGGATTAATTAAAGTATTGGGATAAAGACTAAAGCAAAAAGAGATCATTAATATTGGATGACTCTTGATCTTTGTTGAATTAACGTGGAAACTTCTAAAATTATGTTAGCTTAGTCACCAACTTTGGAAAGCTTAGTCATTGATATCTCATTCTTTTAAAAGAATGGATGTAAAGTTGTTTAGCGAAAAAAATAACGTACAAAAATCCTTTACAAAGTCTTAAAAAGGAAACATTTATCTTCTTCAACAAACTTTTACATTGTAAGTAAATAATTTCAAAATGGACATCAGCTTCAATCCATCAAGATCTCAACGAGATATAATGAAACCAAAAAAAAAATTTGAACGAGATTTCTTAGAACTTTAGCAATATGAGATTTTGCGATTCTAAAGGAGTACGGTGCAACCTTTTCCAAGAATATCATACGGATTTTTCCCTACTCCAGGTATGTTAAGGCCCTCCCTTCTTTCTTTTGGCATGATCTATACGATATGAACGAAACGTGCAAATGCACAAACTCCATAAGTGACTCTACTCATAGAAGTAATAGAAATATCTATGTTCTTTAATTTCCATGTGTCATAATATTTTATCATCGGTTCATGGGTCTCAGAAAAATACGAAAGTTGAAAAGATGTTACTTTATGATATTGCTCAAGAGGCAAAGTGGTCTTATGACCTTCCGAATGATTTTATTAACGTACTTTTCATGCATTGACACATGACCAGATGGCGTTATATACGCGTATATATGTAAATATATGTATATGGGATATGGGAAAAGGTTACGGCGTTATATACGCACCACCACCTGATCAGCTGGTATATGATGATGATGTTGCCCACAGTGGCCGAAATATAATTCAAAAGGCGTTATATACGCATATAAATGTAAATATGATTCAAACAGCTTTATATATGCGTATATATGTATGTATATATGTATATGGGATATGGGAAAGGTTATGGCGTTATATACGCACCACCACCTGATCAGTTGGTGTACGGTGATGATTTTGCCCGCAGTGGCCGATATGATGGGATGCCCTCAGAGGCTGATGATGTTATGAAACATGTACCTATGCACGACATGACATTCATACGCATATGCATAACGCTAAAAGTAATTTATGATTTACAAAGTTATTCAGACTTACAAGTTGAGTCATGTACTCTATATGTCTTCCATGTCTCATATGTATTTATTTATGTGCCTTACACACTCAGTACATTATTCATACTGATGTCCCTTTTTCCTGGTACGTTGTGTTTCATGCCTGCAGGTCCCGATAGACAGATCAAGAGCCCTCCATGTAGGCTATCAGCTCAGCGGAAGATGTCGGTGCGCTCCACTTGCTTCGGAGTTGCTTGTTTGGTTAGTATGAGTTAGACGTATATTGTTTGGTATGGAGGGACTCTGTCTTGACCTTTATGATATTTATGTATTCTTAGAATTTTGTAGACATTTGTCGTGTATGTGAAAGATTGTATGGCCTTGTCGGCCTATATTTTGAGTTTATAAATGATTATGTTGGTCTATTAGGCCCGTATGTCACGTGTATATGATGATGTAATAAGAAAGATGCATTACGTTGGTATTAGGTTGAGTAAGGTACCGGGTGCCCGTCGCGGCCCATCGGTTTGGGTCGTGACAGCCTACTCCGCAAAGAACCTCATCATCAACACCATTCACCAAAACGATAGATGAATATGTGCCATAGTAACCCAATACTTCAAGCAAAAATCAAGCACAACCCTATCAAGGGGGCAAATGCGAAAGGGTATAGGTATATGCTCAAAAATCCATTAGTGGAGTCTGTAATACCCTCATCTGGAGAAAGCACCTGCAGTGTTACCCCCTCGATCCACCCGCACTATCTCCTCACCATCTCTAGGTGTTCCTCTATTATCAAGAATGCCATTTTAGAGCGGACTCCCTCGGTTCCTGAGGGCTGGGAGAACTACCCCTCGTTCCCTGCCGGACCGGCCCCAAAGTGGTTTCCATGACTATGGTAAAACTAACAGGTCAAAGAAAGGGCGTGCACCAACACTTTTTGCGCCTGAAGAGATGAAGTACCCTATGCCAAAGCAGGAAAGCGACTATCTAAAAATAATGAGGTCTTGCGAAGAAGCCGAAGCCACCCCACATATATGCGAGAAGCAGCAACGACTCGCCTACCCGATGCGAGCCATGGGAAGCCGACAACCTCGATACAAATCGACAGATTGATACCTGGTCCAGATAGAATCCTTCAACGAGAAGTCAAGACCCGAGGGGCCGTCCATATTATCTCCAAGCTCGAGACAGCATCCTACCTCTAGGATCCCCAACCCAAAGAAGTAGGACTTCGGGAAGTTTTTTAATACCAGCACTCGACGCAAGGGAAGTACCTGGTCTAGTGATTCCCTCTTTCTAAAAAGAGGAATAAATACAGGAAGCTCCGATCGCGAAATCTCCACGAAGGTCCGAGGCAGAAAGCAACTCCTCAGTAGAAGTCTATCCTATACGCTTTAAAAAAAGGGGGAGGGGGCTAGCTACATCAAGATCAAAAGGGACCCTCGGGTACCCGAAGGCTCCGGAATTTGATGCATTATCTCCATACAACTCGGAGGGCCTCGGTAGCCCGGGTCTATCAGATCAATCCGGGATTGGTCCGAAGTACGACGATGGGTTCGAATGAGAGCCATGTCGATCGGCAGAGGATCGAAAAGAACGCGCGTGCCCAAGTCAGATATCAGCAGTCAACGAATAAAAGAAGGCATTCAAAGGGCCTTGAAGAACATGAGATCATACAAAAACAAAGAAAAGATCAAAAGTTGAAGTCAATGGAGTATATTCATATTCATAAAAAAATCCATGTACAACAGCCCTCGAGGGGACACTACATACAATTACAAAAGCCTACAAGAGTCTACACCTAAAGCGGATGAACAGAAGGATGTACATGTGAAGAAACTCGGGCGCCCGGTCCGCCCTCGAGGATCCATCTCCATTATCAGCATCCCCGAGTGCCGCACCGTCGAGCACGTTTCCTTGAGGGTGATTCCTTCGACCTCCACCTCCCATAGGTTCCTAGCTCGACGGCCCGACTCCCCGTCCATCATCACCTCGGGCCAACAACAGCAGCCACAATGAACATGTTAACGACCACAGCAGTAGCGGGACAGCATGGTTATGCTCGACGAAGCGAAGCCCCAACAAAAGGCCATGACACAGTCTAAGGAAATTCCTCCAAACGGCCTTAAGGTCATGAGCCCCTAGCATGATGTTCAAGGATGAAAGAAGATGATAAGAAGAAATAGGCAAGCAAGCCATCAGAGGCACTGGGATAGGAAAAGCAAAGCCAAGGCACCCCCATTTATAGGGGGTTACGACACGGTCATCTAGGGTTTGGAAAATTGACCGACGGGCGCAGTCAATGCATCCATGGAAAACTGAACCGATGGCGGTACTTTCACCTTGGGAAGCGAGAATCAGGAGTACAATGAATGAGGTCGAAAAGCACGAGTATGTGGATGTCCGGTTACCGCAAAGTTGACGCCAGGAGTCGCATCATCAATATGGCGTCGCCGAAAGAAGCTCGAGGAGTCGAGTGTCAAAATCATTTCCCATCACTTCATTATGGAAAATGCGGTGACAATCTATACACGGCAAAATCAGAAGACTTGATTTCTCGCTGTCGAGTCATTTCGGAAGCATGCCTCGGGACCCCGGGTATGGGAGGCCACGACCGAGTTCCCGACCTCGGGGCTCATCGAATCCCGACTCAGAGGAAACAGAGATCGAATCCAGGACAGAGGGGGAAGCTTCCAAGGCACACGACTAAGTCTGACAGGGCCGGCCTATCCAGAGCCTATGTTGAGGCATCACGTCAAGCCATCCCATCTCCATACTTTGTAATTAATCTCCATATACTTGTAGCCGAGTCCCCCCTCCTATATGCACCCTACCTTGTGAGTGACTGATGTTGCTCCATTTCTCCACAAGTGCAATAATAGATATATATGTGTATGTATGTGTGTGTCTATATATATATATATATATCTTTTTCTTTCTAGCTTGTTCGTCCTCACTGGCCCGAGGCCGCTTTAACATATATCGTCCTCTTACTTGTTCTTCAGTATATAGCTCAGTATTGGCCGAAAAGAACCTTTCTTAATCGTATCCTTAATTGTTATCCCATTCCCGGCTGCCCCCGATAGCTCAAGCCCGACTCAAATCCGACCCCGAGGTCCTCTCCGACCAGTCCTGCATCTGGGCAATAGGCCCCTTCGATTTGATTACTACCTCATTTTAGCTCGCACATCATTGTTAAACTTCACGTTCTTAGCATCATCTGCTCTAACAACTAGCTCAAGAATAGATCACGTATTAGTTGAATTCCATTTACAAATTTAATTATTGTTACCATTTTCACGATAAGCAGTACTCAGCCACGTTTACTCTATTTTGACTGAGTAAGGCCGAGGGCCTATGTTGTGAGGATACATTTGGCCCGGGCTGCACGCCACAGCGGTGATACACTAATTTTGATTATGAGGCCGAAGTCCTGAGATATGTACGCCACGAGGTGGCTTGTTGATATGAGGCCGAGAGCCTAGAGATGATGTCACGAGATGGCTTGATATTGCGCTTGGGCCGTAAGGGGTCTCTCCAGGAGTCTGCACACCCCCAGTGAGCGCGGGCAACCATTGTGATGTCAGATATAGCCCGAGGGGTTGGTGTTGTTCCAAGTTGTTGCCCGAGGGGCGGATTTGTTGACACTGTGCCTGAGGGGCGAACCTTTATATGTTATCTTTCTTATTTGTCTGCTATTTACCTATTTAATTGGGTATTTATTGCCCGTGGGGCGGTTTTTCTATGCTTATCTGTTCTAATTGCTTTGCATTCAATTGCTTAACTGTTAAAAAGTCATTTTTTTAAAGAACTTTAAACTGAGCTAAAATGCTTTGAGAGATTTTACAGCTTCATTGCTTTTTTACTGATTTTGTACTGCTTCTATACATTATGTTGATGCACTTTTCGTGATTTCTTATCGCTCACTCTTTATTTATGATTATTACTCACTGAGTTGTAGTACTCATTTTACTCCCTACACCTTGTGTGCAGATTCAGGTATTTCTGCACCCGGTATCGGGTATTGGTTGAGCAGAGGCAGAGTCATTGGAGTTTAGCGAGGTAGCTGCCAGACGTCCGCAACACTGCTTTACTCCCTCTTGATGTCATTAGACTGTATTTAGTATTTCCAGAATTTCCTCTATGTTTTAGACCTTAGTAGATGCTCATGACTTGTGACACCCTGATGTCGGGCTGTATCTATTTCCACACTGTTCATTTAAATTTACATTATGCAATATCTGATTAATTATAAAGGCTTAGATTGATCTATTAAAATTGTTGAAATAGATTTGGGGAGTGTGTTAGCTGGCCTAGTCTTCACGAGAGGCGCCATCACGACCGGGCCCGGTTTGGGGTCGTGACAGTGAAGTTGTTGCTGCACCATTTAAAGCCTCCTCACCAACCCCAATGTTTAGACTAGCACTTGCTTCAATGGTCTCATCCCCTTTATTAAAGGTTGAACCAAATTCCTCTACACCTATGTGCTGGACATATACTTCCAAAATAGCTCCATTTTGTAAGAACTGCGCAATTCTTGAAAGCTCCTTGTCATTGTTTATATTTTCTATAATGCCACAGTTAGGTGGCCTAACACTAAATGTGCAACTGCTGTTATACCCCAATTCTTTAATATAGTCCACCAACTCAAAATAAGATAATGTATCAACATCAACATTCGCATATTATGTTATTACCCCACTCACATATCTTGGTTCCCTACTTTCAACCTTAAGACCCCACCATGAAATTCCAAAATCACAAATATAAACACACCCATACCTGAATACAAATAAAAGGGAAAAGGTAAATTCAAACAAATCCCCAACAACAAAATTATTCTGTCGAAAATAAGGAAGCACTAAAAAACTTACCACCAAGAACACATCAAAGTAAAAATACGAAAAATCAAAATATAAGTATCCTAATCAACATGCAAACCCCTCGGTTTCAAAATCAAAATCTCATAATTTTTTACAGTGACCGATTTTTTACAAAACCCTAAACTACCAAAGATCAATTGAAGACGGTAAAGAACTAACCTTTAGTCTTGGATTGTGACGAATAAATAGATAATAGTTCTGCGCTGACCTTGATTGTAACACCACAGTATCAAATTAAATCCTAGATTGTAACTCCCTACTGAAATTGAACAAAACAAACCATAAAAACAAAGATTACATACTTCTTTACATTATGTTAGAGCCGATTTTGCAATAGAATAAAGAAAAAACTATGATTGGAGTGATTTTATGGAAGGAATCGAAGAGAGGGATTGAGAATTTGCTTTGGGACCGTCAAAAATGGGAGAGTATGAAGGGAAATAATGAAATAGGGTCGGGTTTAATTAATGAATGGGTTTAATTTAGTTTAGAATAAAAGGGATCTGATAAAATAAAAGGGAATTGGGTGGGGCCTATTAGCGCGTGTATACACCGATAGTCTTATAGATGGGGGTCGGGTTTAATTGAGCATATAATATTAAACCAATAATGGTAAAAATAAGTTCGGGGGTAATAGGACCCTCGAAAAGAAAAGGTGTGTAGTTGGTAAATTGGTCATAAAATAGGGTGGATTTTATGCCTTATCTCTTTATTTTATTTGTTTGACTTTAGGGGTCACAAATGGCCACCCCTTACAATACACTATATTTAATTAATTAACGTAGAAATTTGAGTTTGAATCGACCAAAAAAAGTTCCAAAGGCTGAAGCAGCCTTATCCCTTTTATCTTTTTTATGTATTGAAAATGGATACTTTAATTTATATTGCAGGTTCATGGCTCAAGAGCAACATGGACACTTCCGAAAAACCAAGTTAGTGTGTGGATTTCTGAAGAGGTAACGAGCCAAATAAAAAGAACTAAAAAAGAAAGAAATTAAGAAAGGGCATTATCCAAAGATAGTACTCCACTTATTTAAGTATGAATATTTCTAATTATTAGTTTACATGGCCCTTGAACTGGTTATTGGAAATCCCACATGGTAGGGAAACAGTACTATAAATAGTTGTTATTACCATCCGTGTATTTTATATGGTTATGGCAAGTTTATTATTTCATTTTTAGGCTATTGAATTTGTTTTACTATAAAAGATACACGTTATTTTTAAAAGTTTTCTTGACATGACAGTGTTGATTATCCACATCAGTGGGTAGTATGGTACTTGTATGGTTGATCTTGGGCATAATTGTATATATGTTTTAATATTACTTTTCTCATGTTGTGACCGTTTTTTGGTGCTATTTTACGGCTAATATGCCTAACTTATATTAATTATTAATTTTTATAATAACTGATTTGTGTATGGTGGTTTAGGACTTTTGGATACAAAAATAGAATAAAAATATGCTTAAGTTAAAAGAATAAAGTGTGCAAGCTTTGCTTGCAACTTAGCATGCGGAATGGAGAGCCAACAACCTTAGCAGTGAAGTTTCAGGAAGGCCTTCACCTTAACATTCATACCTGGGGCCAACAGCGTTAGGGGAATGAGGTTTTGATGTGAGGCATCCACCCTAGCATCCACTGCTAGGAAATTCAAGCTGAAGTGGACGTGAAGTATTTAACTTAGCATCAATCCCTAAAGTTGATTCCGAAAAGGAAAAGGAGAATTTTGGCATACGGCTTTTGGACACAATATATAAAGGAAAAATGCAGCTTTTAGGTCATCTAACACACTTGAAAGCAGAGAGAAGCCATCAAAGATTTCGAAAACCGTGGAATTCATCTTAAGTTCTTCTTTTTCCCTTATATTACTGATTTTTATGTATTCTTGGAATTTAATTGAGATTGTTACCGTGATGATGTGTAGCTAAACTCGTTTATTCTGGGGTTAAGTTTTTACATGAATGTTAATATTCAGAGATTTTTTTGACGATTTAATTTTATCATATCGGGTTGTTTATTCATATCTTGAGCCTAATTATTTTACTGCATAGCTAACAATAAAATATTATATATGAATCTTGAGTTAAACTTGAAAGAGGTAATTCTTGATTGCAATAGGATTGAAGAGAGCGCGATCTTGAACATAGTCATTGGGGAATTGATTTGTGAATACTGATAGAAGTATACATATTTGTCGTGTTTAGCTGATTGTGCAAGATTGTTAATGCGTTCTTTTTATCTCTAATCTCCTAGAAATATTGGGTTTAGAATAAATTGAATAGATGAGTGTAGAAGTTGTTAAATTTCTAAGAATATTATTGTCCTTGCAGGTTAACAATCCAGATAAATCAATAAGTCGAGTCAATAGAAGAAAACGACGGAGGAGAAGGATGAGGAGAACTGCGACTGAAGTTGTTTAAAAAGTGGGTGCAAGTTAAAACTTTTAAAAAAAATGAGTATAGGTTAAATGGGGACGACCAAATTGTTACAACCCATATCCACATGTGTTAGTTCATGCCATATATTAGTTAACATAAATCCAAGAAGGAATTATCTTTTAGATGATAAGAAGTCAATCCTATTGGTCTTAAGTGATACAAGAGTGTATAAGGGTGATTAACCAGTATTAGAAGTTAAACGAATCAAGGATGTTGTAACTCGTATTTTCAAGTAATCTAGCGGTGCTTAATACACTCAAGAGGTCATTTATTAAGTTATTTTAATCATATAATATCCGTATCATAAGTCTTGAAGTCAAACGAGTTATGAAACAAAAGTCGACAAAAGTTGTCGCAACTTAGGTTCATAATTTTACTTAAACATTGGGTCAAATGTTTCTAATCTTTTCTCATAATTTACAAGGAATTACGGGGTGATCTACCAACCAAATTAAAGATCTAGGAGTCTAGTTTCTAACGCATTAAACCGTTCATCGATACGATCTTGGAGTAGAGAGATATTTGTATTTTCGCGAGACTGCGTCAAGCACCTCTCTATGGGGCCTACTAAGTCGGTTTAAGATATTTGGGCCTATATAGGATGACTCCAACCCGTTTTAAGTCATTTCTTTTCACTATTTTCAGACCTTAGAACCCTAGGAACATCCTCTCAAGGTTCTCTCAAGATTCAAGACCCAAAAAAAGGGCAAACAACACAAATCAAGTGTCGGGAATTCCGTGGCGCTAGTAAGTCTCTTGTTCTTCTTGTTGTTGCTCATTTTTGTGTCGTTCTAGCTCATGTGGGAGGTTGTTTTAAAGGGTTTATGTTCTTTAAATACTCCCTCATGTTCTTAATATCAATCCTAGGTGATTTCAAGCCTTCTAAAGTGATTCTAGTGCCGAAAAACACTAATTGATCGCTAGTTTCGCTTTTTTGTTGTTGTGGCAGCATTGGAGGGATATTTCTTGGAATTTTAAGGTCAAATTGGAGTTGTTATTTCTGTATAAAGGTAAGGAACGTCTTACGCTATATGTATTTAAGATTATCCAAGTTGCAGCTAAGCCATTGAAGCTAGAACTTGTGAAATATATATCGAAAGGCTTGGAAGTAATGTTATTGTTTTGTGGACTATTTTGCGTTGTTGTTGGGATGCGTATTTTACTACTATCTTTTGGAGTTTTGGAGGAGGAAGGGTGTGGAGAAACACCATATATATGTAGGGTTATGGTCTGATAGTTATTCGTAACATTTCCAGGTTGTTTGACACGACTACGGTGGTCGTCGTATGTATGGAGTGATTAGGCTGTGTGTGAACTATTTTGGGAGGCTCAATATGTTTATTATTGATGTTGTTTGGGATGTTTGGTGATTGTTTTGAATGGTGTGAGGTCATATATATAGGGGAGGTGTTGTCCATTTCATCGTAAAATAGGTTGTGGTCGATACATAATAGTTATGACGCTTAAATGATAACGATAGTATCGTTTCTCTTATTGTAGAATAAAGAGTTTTGACAATTGCATAGCTTGAGATTGGGGTAGTATATACAAGGTATGTGAGGCTATCCCTTTCCTTCTTTTGCACGACTCCGATTGCACATAATGTAATGAATGATCTTCCAAGATACTCTACTCTTAGAAGCTAGCAGTACTTACATTGTTTTCCCTCTTATGGAACGATTGATGTTAATGTTGCTTTTCGTAGTCTTATGTTATCAATGTTGTTGGTACTTCCTGATTCTTATAAGGTTCATAGTGAAGAGTTAGTCCTAATAACGTGTACAGAGGATACCGACCTTACGTCACTCCGAAAGGTTTAGAATGTGATTCCATGAGTCGAGCATGCATTATATATATGTATCTATTTTACTCTACCGAGCCACGCTATAGTTGGCCGGGTACGGCACCTATTGTGCAACCACTGATCAGTTGGGTTTTACCGAGCTCCACCTGGCCGGGTACGATTCTACCGAGCCTATTATGGCCGGGTACGATATGATGATGATGATGCCCACAGAGGCGAATGCTTTAAAGGTTTATGTATTTATACATATGTATCATGCATTTCATGTAAGTAGCCCTCAGAGGTACTAAGATGTTACAGGTTGTATATTCTCTATCCTTGCTTACATTACTGATCGTATTTATGGTTCCTTGCCTTACATACTCAGTACTTTATTTGTACTGACGTCCTTTTATTTGTGGACGCTGCATGTCGTGCTGCAGGTCCTGATAGACAGGCAGGTGCAGCTCCCCACCACAGTAGACTGTCCAGTTCAGCGGTGATTGGCGAGATCCCTTCTCCGGACTTGCCTTGGTCTTGGTATGCAATTTTTGTTATAGACATTATGGGTATGTCGGGGCCCTGTTCCGGCTATGTTGCAACACTTATGTTCTTTTAGAGGCTCATAGACAGGTGTCGGCTCATGTATAGTTTGGTATGCCTTGTTGGCTAGTTTTTGTTGTATAGTCTTTCATAGTAGCGTGGTAGCTCATAACTTATATGTAGTTTCTTGATTGTCTGGTCATCCCCTGCTATGTATGTTCATGCCGTCATATTTTATTGCTGGTTGTCCATGATCTAGGTCTACCATTTATATTGATCTCTTTAGCCTTAAAAGATAATAATGAAGGTTAGATGAAATGTACGTTGGTGCTAGGCAAGTATGGTCGGGTGCTAGTCATGGCTCTTCAGTTTGGGTCGTGACAAACTTGGTATCAGAGCAAGTCTGTCCTAGGGGTTGTCTATGAGCCGTGTCTAGTAGAGTCTTGATTATGGATGTGTAGCGCGCCACATTTATAATCAGGAGGCTACATGACATCTAGGGTTGTTACCTTCTTCCTGAATCTAGATCGTGCGTAGAGTTGAGTCGTAAGTGTTTGTCTCTAATATTCACCTTGTTTTTTTCAGTGATGCCTTCGACTAGGAAGCAAACGATTAGTAGACGGCTTGATACAGCAGCGGGAGAGGGTACCAATCAGGTGCCCCAAGTCAGAGCAGGACAAAGTGAGGCTCAAAGTGAGATGCCCTCTCATACCTCATCTACTCCATCTCCTCCAGAGGATATTAGAAGGCACCCAGCGCCTCCAGTTCCTCCGTCTGGCACTCCAGACCAGGATATGCAGAGTGCTTTGCAGTTATTGACTAGCTTGGTAGCTGCTCAGGCTCAGAGGCAGAATATAGGTGCTGCTGAGAAACCAGTTAGTACAAGAGTTCGTGATTTTATTAATTTAGACCCTCCAGTGTTTACCGGATCAGACCCCAAGGAGGACCCACAGACTTTTATTGACCAGGTTCATCGTACACTTCGGGTTATGCATGTTAGTGATACAGAGGCAGTAGAGTTGGCTTCTTATCGGCTACGGGATTTAGCGGTTCTCTGGTATGATAGTTGGGAGAGATCCAGGGTCCGAACCCTCCTCCAGCTGTGTGGAAGGAATTTTCTGAGGCCTTTCTTCGTCACTACATGCCAGTTGAGATACGACGAGCTAGAGCTGATAAGTTCTTGAACCTTAGACAAGGTAATATGAGTGTGCTAGAGTACAGTATGCAGTTTGATTCTTTGGCAAGGTATGCTCCCCATATGGTGGCCGAGATGAGTGATAGGGTGCATATGTTCGTGAATGGGTTGGTACCACATCTAATAAATGAGTGTACGACAGCCTCCTTGGTGGAGGGCATGGATATTTCCCGTATTCAAGCTTATGCCCAGACCCTAGAGGATCGTAAGCGCCAGCAGAGGGCAGTTAGGGAGCAGGATAGAGGCTAGCATAAGAGGGCGAGATTTGCAGGGTATTCTGATGACTTCAGAGGCCGCATCAGGCCACAGTTTTCGAGGAGTTCGGCGCCACCTGTAGCTAGTGCTCCTCCACAGTTTTAGAGGCCTCGATATGATCGATCCTATTCTGGTCCAGGTCAGAGTTCGCGGGCATCTGGCTCGCAACATCACAGGGATACTAGTCAGATGAGACCCCCAACACCACATTGTGATCAGTGCGGCAAGGCCCACTTTGGACTGTGTCGTCGAGGTTCTGATGCATGCTATTCGTGCGGGTAGCCTGGCCATATGATGCGGGATTGTCCTAATAGAGGAGGTGATGGTATGGCTCAGCCGACTGGATCTGTGTCTGGTTCTTCCTCATCAGTTCGACCTCCAGCATGGGGTTTTTAGCAGTCGACAGGTCGTGGTAGGGGTAGAGGTGCAGTGCCGAGTTCGAGTGGTGCTCAAAATCGAACCTATGCTCTAGTAGGTCGACAGGATCTCGAGTCGTCTCCAGATGTTGTTACAGGTATTATATCTGTGTTTTCTTATGATGTATGTTGATTGATCCGGGATCTACATTATCATATGTTACACCCTTTGTGGCTAATAAGTTTGGCATGGAACCTGAATTGATAAGTAAACCCCTCACGGTATCTACTCCGATAGGAGATTCTGTGATTGCTAGAAGGGTATATAGAGGTGCACTATGATGATTTGTAGTCGTCAAACCTCGGCAAATTTATTTGAGTTAGAAATGGTTGATTTTGATGTGATAATGGGAATGGACTGGTTGGCCTCATGCTATGCAAATGTTGACTATCGTACGAAGATGGTTAGGTTCCAATTTCCGGGTGAACCCGTCATTGAATGGAAAGGGAACATTGCTACACCGAAAGGTAGGTTTATTTCATATCTTAAGGCAAGGAAAATGATCTCAAAAGGTTACATTTATCATCTCGTTCGCGTTAGGGATGCGGAGGCGAAACCACCTACTTTACAATCAATCCCTGTGGTTAATGAATTCCCAGATGTTTTCCCAGATGAACTCCCGGGCCTTCCTCCTGAAAGGGAGATTGAGTTTAGCATTGATGTGTTGCCTGACACTCAACCGATCTTTATTCCTCCATACAGAATGGCCCCGGCAGAGTTGCGAGAGTTGAAGGTGCAGTTGAAGGACTTGCTAGATAAGGGCTTTATTAGGCCTAGCACTTCACCTTGGGGTGCACCAGTCCTATTCGTGCGGAAGAAAGATGGGTCATTACGGATGTGTATCGACTATCGACAGTTGAATAAGTCTACTATAAAGAACAAGTATCCACTTCCAAGAATTGATGACCTGTTTGACCAACTCCAGGGTGCCAAGTATTTCTCTAAGATTGATTTACGTTCAGGGTATCATCAGGTGAGGGTTAGGGAGAAAGATATTCCAAAGACGGCCTTCCGGACAAGATATGGGCACTTTGAGTTCTTGGTGATGTCGTTCGGGCTAACAAATGCCCCAGCAGCTTTTATGGATCTCATGAATACTATATTCAGGCCCTATCTTGATGTGTTCGTGATTGTATTCATTGATGACATTCTAGTGTATTCTCGTTCGGAGGCGGAACATGCGGGCCACTTGCGGATAGTATTACAGACGCTTCAGGATCGTAAGTTATATGCTAAGCTCTCCAAATGTGAATTCTGGCTGAACTCAGTAGCATTCCTTGGCCATGTGATATCTGATGAGGGTATTAGTGTCGACACTCAGAAGATCGATGCAGTAAAGAATTGGCCGAGACCTACAACACCATCAGAAGTCCGCAGCTTCCTAGGGCTAGCAGGATATTATAGGCGGTTTGTAGAAGGATTTTCCTCTATATCATCACCATTGACTAAGTTAACACAAAAAGCTACCAAATTCCAGTGGTCTGACACTTGTGAACGTAGTTTTCAGGAGCTGAAGAATCGATTGACATCTGCACCAGTGCTCACTCTTCCTGAAGGAACATAAGGTTATGTGGTATATTGTGATGCCTCAGGTATAGGTTTGGGGTGCGTATTGATGCAGCGGGGGAATGTGATTGCTTATGCATCAAGACAATTGAAGAAGCATGAAAAGAATTATCCAACCCATGATTTGGAATTGGCTGCAGTAATATATGCTTTGAAGATATGGCGGCACTACTTATACGGCGTCCATGTTGACATCTACACAGATCACAAGAGTTTACAATACATCTTCAAGCAGAAAGAGTTGAATTTGAGGCAGCGTAGGTGGCTTGAATTATTGAAAGACTACGACGTCGAGATATTGTATCATCCCGGTAAAGCCAATGTTGTGGCAGATGCTCTCAGCCGTAAATCAATGGGAAGCTTAGTACATATTGAGGCAGGTAGATGGGGGTTGATTAAAGAGCTTCATCAGCTAGCCAATATGAGAATCAGATTGTTAGACTCTGATGATGGAGGTGTTACTGTACAGAATACATCAGAATCATCTTTGGTAGCAGAGGTAAAAGCACGACAATATGAAGATCCTATCTTAGTACGATTAAGAGAAAGCATTCAACAGTGTAAAAGTATGGCTTTTGGGATCGGAAAAGATGGGGCACTGAGATACCAGAGCCGATTGTGTGTGCCTAATGTGGCAGGGTTGCGAGAGAAGATTATGAATGAGATTCATCAATCCCGATATTCCATCCATCCCGGCTCGACAAAGATGTATCATGATGTCAAGGAGCAATATTGGTGGGATAATATGAAGAAGTCTATTGCAGAATTTGTAGCCCAGTGTCCCAATTGTCAACAAGTAAAGATAGAACATCAGAAACCCGGTGGATTGCTTCAAAATATAGAGATTCCGACCTAGAAGTGGGAGGTGATTAATATGGACTTTATTATTGGATTACCTCGCTCTTATCATAAGTTTGACTCCATCTGGGTGATAATTGATCGACTTACAAAATGTGCCCATTTTCTGCCAGTGAAGACAACTTACACAGCTGAAGATTATGCAAAGTTGTATATCAGGGAGATTGTTAGGCTTCATGGTGTGCCCATATCTATTATATCAGACCGAGGAGCTCAATTTACGGCTAACTTTTGGAGGTCTTTCCAGAAGGGTTTAGGCACACAAGTAAATCTCAACACTGCATTTCATCCGCAGACTGACGGACAGGCTGAACGTACCATTCAGACACTAGAAGATATGCTACGAGCATGTGTTCTAGATTTTAAGGGGAATTGGGATGATCATCTTCCACTCATAGAATTCGCCTATAACAATAGCTACCATTCCAGTATTAAAATGGCCCCATACGAGGCACTATACGGGAGGAGATGTAGATCACCAGTTGGATGGTTCGAAGTCGGTGAAACAGAATTATATGGGCCAGATTTGATTCACCAAGCTATTGAGAAGGTGAAAGTGATACAGGAGCAATTGAGGACGGCACAAAGCAGGCAAAAATCTTATTCTGATGTCCGACGTCGTGATCTAGAGTTTGAGGTTGGTGATTGGGTTTTCCTGAGGATCTCACCAATGAAGGGTATTATGCGTTTTGGGAAGAAAGGTAAGCTGAGTCCAAGGTATATCGGGCCGTATAAAATTCTTCGACGGATTGGATAGGTTGCTTATGAGTTAGAATTGCCATCCGAATTGGAATTTGTCCACCCGGTATTCTATGTATCTATGTTGAGAAAATGTATTGGAGACCCTTCTCGAGTCGTCCCTATCAAAGATGTACAAGTTACAGAGGACCTATCATATGAAGAAGTGCCAGTGGCGATATTAGATCGGCAAGTCCGCAAGCTGAGAACAAAAGATGTAGCTTCCGTCAAAGTATTATGGAGGAACAAAAATATGGAAGAAATGACATGGGAAGCAGAAGAGGAGATGAAGTCTAAATACCCTTAATTATTCTAGAATGAAGATAACAAGGATGTTGGTGGAAGACAGGATACATTGGAAGGTGAAACGGCTCTATGAGGTAAGCAATAATTTGAGAATACTCCTCCTTAATACAAAACGGTGATATGTAGATAATGTAAATACGCATAATACTTTGTGTAGCCTTGTGAAGCCATATGTCGGGCTTAATTACATGCAAGTTTTGCTAGTGACCATTTTATAGGGGAAAATTGATCGGAAATTTCCATTGGAATCCACGATGATTTAAACTTCCCATAAACCCTTACATTCGAGGACGAATGTTCCTAAGGGGGGAGGGTGTTACAACCCATATCCACATGTGTTAGTTCATGCCATATATTAGTTAACATAAATCCAAGAAGGAATTATCTTTTAGATGATAAGAAGTCAATCCTATTGGTCTTAAGTGATACAAGAGTGTATAAGGGTGATTAACCAGTATTAGAAGTTAAACGAATCAAGGATGTTGTAACTCGTATTTTCAGGTAATCTAGCGGTTCTTAATACACTCAAGAGGTCATTTATTAAGGTATTTTAATCATATAATATCCGTATCATAAGTCTTGAAGTCAAACGAGTTATGAAACAAAAGTCGACAAAAGTTGTCGCAACTTAGGTTCATAATTTTACTTAAACATTGGGTCAAATGTTTCTAATCTTTTCTCATAATTTACAAGGAATTACGGGGTGATATACCAACAAAATTAAAGATCTAGGAGTCTAGTTTCTAACGCATTAAACCGTTCATCGATACGATCTCGGAGTAGAGAGATATTCGCATTTTCGCGAGACTGCATCAAGCACCTCTCTATGGGTCCCACTAAGTCGGTTTAAGATATTTGGGCCTATATAGGATGACTCCAACCTGTTTTAAGTTATTTCTTTTCACTATTTTCAGACCTTAGAACCCTAGGAACATCCTCTCAAGGTTCTCTAAAGATTCAAGACCCAAAAAAAGGGCAACACAAATCAAGTGTCGGGAATTCCGTGGCGCTAGTAAGTCTCTTGTTCTTCTTGTTGTTGCTCATTTTTGTGTCGTTCTAGCTCGTGTGGGAGGTTGTTTTAAAGGGTTTATGTTCTGTAAATACTACCTCATGTTCTTGATATCAATCCTAGGTGATTTCAAGCCTTCTAAAGTGATTCTAGTGCCGAAAAACACTAATTGATCGCTAGTTTCACTTTTTTGTTGTTGTGGCAGCATTGGAGGGATATTTCATGGAACTTTAAGGTCAAATTGGAGTTGTTATTTCTGTATAAAGGTAAGGAACGTCTTACGCTATATGTATTTAAGATTATCCAAGTTGTAGCTAAGCCATTGAAGCTAGAACTTGTGAAATATATATCGAAAGGCTTGGAAGTAATGTTATTGTTTTGTGGACTGTTTTGCGTTATTGTTGGGCTGCGTATTTTACTACTATATTGTGGAGTTTTGGAGGAGGAAGGGTGTGGAGAAACACCATATATATGTAGGGTTATGGTCTGATAGTTATTCGTAACATTTCCAGGTTGTTTGACACGACTACGGTGGTCGTCGTATGTATGGAGTGATTAGGTTGTGTGTGGACTATTTTGGGAAGCTCAATATGTTTATTATTGATGTTGTTTGGGCTGTTTGGTGATTGTTTTGAATGGTGTGAGGTCATATATATAGGGTAGGTGTTGTCCGTTTCATCGTAAAATAGGTTGTGGTCGATACATAATAGTTATGACGCTTAAATGATAACGATAGTATCGTTTCTCTTATTGTAGACTAAAGAGTTTTGACAATTGCATAGCTTGAGATTGGGGCAGTATATACAAGGTATGTGAGGCTATCCCTTTCCTTCTTTTGCACGACTCCGATTGCACATAATGTAATGAACGATCTTCCAAGATACTCTACTCTTAGAAGCTAGCAGTACTTACATTGTTTTCCCTCTTATGGAACGATTGATGTTAATGTTGCTTCTCTTAGTCTTATGTTATCAATGTTGTTGGTACTTCCTGATTCTTATAAGGTTCATAGTGAAGAGTTAGTCCTAATAACGTGTACAGAGGATACCGACCTTACGTCACTCCGAAAGGTTTAGAATGTGATTCCATGAGTCGAGCATGCATTATATATATGTATCTATTTTACTCTACCGAGCCATGCTATAGTTGGCCGGGTACGGCACCTATTGTGCAACCACTGATCAGTTGGGTTTTACCGAGCTCCACGTGGCCGGGTACGATTCTACCGAGCCTATTATGGCCGGGTACGATATGATGATGATGATGCCCACAGAGGCGAATGCTTTAAAGGTTTATGTATTTATTCATATGTATCATGCATTTCATGTAAGTAGCCCTCAGAGGTACTAAGATGTTACAGGTTGTATATTCTCTATCCTTGCTTACATTACTGATCGTATTTATGGTTCCTTGACTTACATACTCAGTACTTTATTCGTACTGACGTCCTTTTATTTGTGGACGCTGCATGTCGTGCTGCAGGTCCTGATAGACAGGCAGGTGCAGCTCCCCCACCACAGTAGACTGTCCAGTTCAGCGGTGATTGGCGAGATCCCTTCTCTGGACTTGCCTTGGTCTTGGTATGCAATTTTTGTTATAGACATTATGGGTATGTCGGGGCCCTGTTCCGGCTATGTTGCAACACTTATGTTCTTTTAGAGGCTCATAGACAGGTGTCGGCTCATGTATAGTTTGGTATGCCTTGTTGGCTAGTTTTTGTTGTATAGTCTTTCATAGTAGCGTGGTAGCTCATACCTTATATGTAGTTTCTTGATTGTCTGGTCATCCCCTGCTATGTATGTTCATGCCGTCATATTTTATTGTTGGTTGTCCATGATCTAGGTCTACCATTTATATTGATCTCTTTAGCCTTAAAAGATAATAATGAAGGTTAGATGAAATGTACGTTGGTGCTCGGCAAGTGTGGTCGGGTGCTAGTCATGGCCCTTCAGTTTGGGTCGTGACAAAAATGTTCTTGATTCAATAAATTAGAATTTGTTTGATTTAGTTTATAATTGATCACAAGTTCTACGAACGATACTCTGCTCACTCTTTATTACATTATTGACCGCGTATACTTGAGTGTGCGAGGCAACAATAATCTTCGGCTATACTTACCTCATAAGCTAGCTTTTGGGATTGAGTTAGACCCAAAGTTCATTTCTACTTCTCCTGCCAAGTGTTGGAGCATATCAATTGATTGGTCAAGGATTTTTTTTGGGGGTCTGGACCGGGCGTGAAGAATTATTAAATGTGTTACCGTTATTAATTATGATTTAAACAAATATTCGACAATTGGTGTTACGATAGAGATGTTAGCTTCAAGGTTTCACGTATTAAATTTGATGATAACAAACCAATATAAAGTTAAGAACATTCACTTGTGATAATCTTATTTTTGTACAGATTTATTCAAGAACGAAAATGCTAGTAAAGATCCAAACAAATATGGGAAAGAGAATATCATGTGAAAAATTTATCAAGGAAGATTATTTTCAGAGATTTAATCTCCAAGCGTCATAGAAGGAATAATATTTGAAAGTGAAAATTCAAATATTGAATGGCTTACTATAATATTAGAAGAAAAATCTATGGAAATTATGGATGTAAAGCTCTTCAACATCTTGAAAGGAAAGTTGCTCAAATCATGGAGAAGATATATTATTTTATGGAAGGAAGATACTATATGGAAGAGATATTACAAGGCAAGGAAGAATATATTTCTTATGGAAAGAAAATATATTATGAGTATAGTATATTCTCTATTATAGAAAGAGATTATTTTTCAAGATCAAGAAAAGAGTCAAAGATATATTGAGATCTATCAAAAAGGAAATATTTTATTGGAATAAGACAACATGGTTTATTTTAGGGAGCAAATCTTTTACACCAATCAAGGAAGTCTATTAAGAAAAGGAAAGAGGAGTTCTACGGAAGGAACACTATATAAAAGAATATTGGAGGGTGCATATGTCAAGCCACAAAAATATGATCAGTACCTGTTCAAAAGGAAGCAATGTAACAAAGGAAGTTCCAATGTCAAATTATCCACAAGGAAATAAATGGCATTAACATGTACTCAACAAAATTAGTTAAGCAAGATTTTGTGAGCAATTACAAGAAAGTAGCAGGTGTCATGGACTTACACTCAGAAGGCAAGAAGTACAAAGTGTCCAAGTTCAAAGGATATTTTCAAATACTGTCATGGCAATTTATGGAAGCAAATAATATTAGAAAAGGGCATGATCAAGACAAAATATGGAGTATTAATTGACAAACACTACTATCAGCAACCAAGGAAGGATTCAATCAAGAAAGGAAAACAAATATTCTTGAAGACCCATTCACAATGATCAAGAGAATCATTTCTAAATATCCTTGGGTTACACAATAGCCAGAAGATGTTGAAAGGCTAAAAAAGGAGATCTACAAAGGAATTATCCAACTACAAGTTCTTTATTCTACTCTTAACAAACATTGTAATTCATTTTATTAGATTTACTGTGTACACAAAATAGAGAAGAGAGACAGAAAAATATTGGAGAGGTAGTGTATCCGAGAGGTAGTGTCATTGTTCGTTTCTTTGGTGAACGAGTGAAAACCAAAGGGTCGTTGTTGGTGAGCGAGTGAAAACCAACTCTTGTTCGTTGTTGGTGAGCGAGTGAAAACCAACTCTTGTTCGTTGTTGGTGAGCGAGTAAAAACCAACCCTGTCAACGTTGGTGGAGACCGCTGAAAACTACAAAGGTTGTACTCAATTCAATTTACAAAGAGCTCTAAAAGATAACACTCTTGCAATCCAAGAGGACTGGATTAGGATACCACATTGGTTTCGAACCAGTATAAAATTTATGGTGTCATTAACTTTATCGCTCTTATATTATATTCTGTTCCTTTACTATTTATTTTGAGTAACACTTGTTTAAATCAAAAGGACTAAGAGTTCTGTGCAGGCTGTCTCTGCATAAGTCGACTAGGTATAAGGAGTAGTCGACTAGAAATTTAAAAAGGCTACATTTCACCCCCTCCTCTTATACTTTCAATTGGTATCAGAGAAGAACTCACATCTTTATTTTTTTTGCTTAACAGCAAGTGAGAAAAGATTGATGAAAGGTCATCAAATTGTTGGAACCGTACTTCAAGGGGGATACTCAACAAGAAGGCCATCGTACTTAAATAGTCAATACTATAGCCATTAGAAAGAAAGAATGAAGGTTTATGTTCAATCAATAGATTATCGAGCATGTCCAGTTATTCAGAATGGACCAAGACCTATTCTGAACGATAGTGATGGGAAGAAGCTTGTAAAAAGGGCATCCATATTTGACTACACAAAAGAACAGTTGGATATTATGCAAACAAATGCTAGAGAAATCAACATGCTCTATTGTGCGATTAGTGAAGAAGAATATAAGAGAATATCCACATATGAGATTGCTAAAGATATATGGGACAGATTAGAAAATATCTACGGGACGCCAACAAAGTTAAGGAACTTGAATACATCTTGAAGAATATGAAAATGGTGAAGATCGAGAAGACTTGAACGCGATACCCAAGACGAGAAAAAGGAAGAGTATAAAGAAGTAGAATAGAAAATCTCAATCCATCCAGAATCATCAAAAGAATCAGAAGAATAAGGTTCAACAACAAGAGAACATATGTTGCTACAAATGTGGTAAGGTGGACATATGAAATTAAAACGTCCCAGCCTCAAGAAGAAAAATCATAGAATCTCAACTTGGAGCGATGAGGATGATCAAGAAGAAATGACAAACATATGTCTTAAGAAAAGAGAAGAAACTGACGAGGCGTGCTTTAATGTTATTCTACATTGTGATATCAAGAAAAAGAATCACAAATCTTGGAGCGACGAGGATGAATCTGAAGAAGAAACCAATCATGAAAGAATAGAGAATCAATGTTTCATGGCAATGGGAGAAATTAACAAGGTATGCCCACTCCTATTACGTATTGCGATAAATGTGATGAATTGCAGGATGATATGGAATTAGTTCTCAATGACCTTAAGAAAGTTCTAAATGAATATCATAAGTTGAGGAAGGAGAAGAAGAATTGGGAAATCCAACTTGAAGATTATAAGAAGTTGACACATGAGAAGAAAGATTGGGAGATCCAACATGAAGAGTATAACAAGTTGAGAAATGAAAAGAATGAGTGGGGTTTTCGGCTTAAAGAATATCTGGTGGAGAACAACTTACTTCAAGAAAGAATTTTGAGCTTCGCAAACAAATAAGCCGCCTGCACAAATTCCCCAGCCACTGCATTGATCGATCAAAGTCGTTTCCTTGGCTTAACAGTTATAAGTCGACTGAAAAAGGGATCTACTGGTAAACTTTCTACTTTGAACAGGTTGATAGAAGAAAGCTCCAAGTAAACAATAAGGCAGCTGCAGATAAACATTCTTTTTCTCATATTACATGTCATTATTGTGGCAATTCTGGACATAAAGTATTTACATGCAATTATGCCAAAAGTTATATTAGATCAAAATATGTTTGGATACCTAAACAGTTACATGCATCTTGAATTACACAATCCACTAACCATGAAGGACCCAAAAAGATTTGGGTACCAAAATAAATTAATTTATCTTGCAGGAATTCTGAGTCCAGCCGTACAAAGGGATAAATGACATTTTGCATAATGGATGGTCAATGCACATGCTTAAAGATGTTTCAAAGTTCATACATACTCTACAAATGATGAAGGAACTATTACATGTGATGGTAAAGCTTAAGTGATTGGTATCACTAAAGTTTATTCAAATTCCTTCGGATGCTTTATAAGGTGATACGTATCTAGTAATATTTTTTATGATATGTACAATTACATATTGCTTGAGTTGACTAGCTCCAACATACTACTATTATGTTTAGTGTTAATCTTATCCTTCACTTAGAGATTTGAATAAGAACGAATATCTTGCTTAAACCATGCCATTTGTATAAGCATTAGGATAAGCAAGCATGCATGCATGCATGCATTCCTTTCATGTAGTTGTGAGCTTAAGATAATTTGTGAAGAGAATTACTTCTTATATCCATTCTCTTAGTGAAAGTTTCAATATTTCATTCAAATATGAGAAAGTTGTTTAACCCAATGATGACAATTTATGCAAAAATGATGCTTTCTTTCCAAGTCTGCTTTCAACTGAGGAGTCAAACTAAAGATGTAAAAGATCGTGCTTGTTGCAAGAAAATGTCAAATAGATACTATTAAGACACACATCGATGATCACTGCAAATGCATTATTTTCTTATTAAAAAATATGACCTATGCAAAAGTAAGGATAAATCCTTACTTTTGCATAGGTCATATTTTTTAATAAGAAAATAATGCATTTGCAGTGATCATCGATGTGTGTCTTAATAGTATCTATTTGACATTTTCTTGCAACAAGCATGATCTTTCACATTTTTAGTTTGGCGCCTCAGTTGAAAGCAGACTTGAAAAGAAAGCATTATTTTTGCATAAATTGTCATCATTGGCTTATATGTGCTTTAATATTTTCGTTGGATCTTATCTTGAATGAAATTCTGTCTGAGCTATGGGAAGGAAGAAAAATCAATTTTTTGGTTATCTTATTTCCTTTGGTTGCAACTGTCTTGGTGAGACTCTTGACATATTTCTTATTCATTAGTTGTAGAGAAATATCATCATGCGCATTTTTCTTTATACTAATATTTTTCTGATCAAATTGTGAAAAAGGATGGAGAACTTACAGTGGATAGCTTGAAATAAATTGCTAGTGACACATCTATACTAGTTGAACTACAAAGTCATGAAGAAACATTAAACGATGAATGTTGGATTCTAGTAATACAAGATTTGTTGAGCGAAGCTGAAAGAATCAACAGTATGGAAATCCAGTACCAAGCAAATAGGCTGCAATCATGGATATCTAAAGATAGATAAGATTAGTAAGATTTTGAAAATTATGTGTAAACTTGTAGCCCAAGGTTTCATAACAAGAAGGTTTATTTCTGTCACGACCCTAAACACATACCCGGTCGTGATGGCGCCTCTCGTGAAGACAAGGCCAAGCGACACATTCCCAATTCATTTTAAAGCAATTAAAATAATACAAATTAACTCTTGAACATAATAATAATCCCAAAATAAGGTGAAATGGTACAATTGCAGAATAGACATAGCCCGTCATCGGGGTGTCACCAGTCATGAGCATCTAATAACCGATTAAAAGTAGGAACAGTCTACATAGTCTATTACAGAACTAAAACAAGATAAAGTAATATAGAGGAGAAGCACTGGGTTGCGAATGCCAAGCAGCTACCTAGTGAATCTCCGAAACCGCCTGAGCTGGAAGAAATCAACACTCGCTAGTGGGACCTGAAGCGCCCGAATCTACACACAAGGTGCAAGAAGTAAAGTGAGTACTCCAACTCAGTGAGTAATAACAATAAATGAAGACTGAGCGATAAGAAAACATGTAAAAACACAACAATATGCTATAAAGGAGCAGTGTAAAGCCAATAACAAAGCAATGAGACAGTGAAAACATTTAAAGACACCTTAGTTCAGAATAAGCTTCTTTAAAACACCTTTTTAACCGTTAAAAATTAAATGAAAAATAGCTAGAACAGATAAACACATAAAATTCGCCCCTCGGGCACAATGTCAATAGAATCAGCCCCTCGGGAAATAACATGGAACAACACCAGCCCCTCGGGCTATATTACATATCACACTGGGTTTCTGCGCTCACTGGGGGTGTACAGACTCCGGGAGGGGCCTCATACGGCCCAAGCGCAATATCAAGCCATCGCGTGGCATAATCAATAGGGTCTCGGCCGCATATCAAGCCATCTCGTGGCGTACATCTCAGGCCCTCGGCCTCATAATCATAATCAGTGTATCACTACTGCGACGTGCAGCCCGAACCAAAGTATCCTCACAACACAGGCCCTCGGCCTTACTCGGTCAGAATCTATAAAAAGCCACTCGGGCTCAGTAAAATATGATGCTCAGCCCAAAATATCATTTAAATTACTAAAACATAGTAAATATGGCTGAGTTATGAACGCAGTATAATATTGCATGACTGAGTACAGATATAAAATCAAAGCAGTGAGGAAATAGCAGTAAAAATCCCCTAAGCATCCAAATAGTTAGCACGTGGCCCAAATATAGCATTCAACCCAAAACATGATGATAGCAAATAATTTTCAATCAAATACGCGGTAAAACAGTCATTCAGGATGGACTAAGTCACAATCCCCAATGGTGCACGACCCCACGCTCGTCATCTACCGTGTGCGCCACCTCAATATAGCATAACGCAGGACAACATTTAAAATCATTACTAACCTCAATCCGGTCCGAACTCTAGCTCGCGATGCCTTTGCCCCTCGAATCGGTCTGAACCCGCGTCGAATCTATCCAAAATCAGAATCACAACGTCAAAATATGCTAAGGAAACGAAGCCCATGCGAAAATAATCAAATTTCAACTAAATCCCGAAATTAAATAAAACCCGAACCCCGGACCTACGTCTCGAATTCAATAAATTTTACATCAATAGATTCCTTATCTCCCCACGAGTTGATACATATCAAAAGTCCCAAAATTTGACCACAAATGGCCCCTCAAATCCTCACTCAAAGGTCTCCAACACCAAGCCCTAATCCCTCAATTTTCTTCCTTAATTTCCACTAATACTATGATTAAACAATGGAAAAATGATCATAAACTCAAATAATGAAGCTCAGGGAACTTACCCAACTGATTCCCTTCGATTTTCCCTTGATTTCACTGCCTTAGCTCGCTTCCCAACTTCAAAATGAAGAACTTAGCAAAATTTCATGAAGGAAACATTATATACTTTCTGGCCCAGGGATTCCGCACCTGCGGCCCTTTAACCGCTTCTGCGGTCTTGACCACCGCACCTGCGGTTCCAATTAAATGTCCAAAGTCACATCTGCGATCAAATAATCGCACATGCGCCATCGCAGGTGCGCTCAGCACTCTGCATCTGCGGCTCCTGCCCTTCGCATCCTTGACCGCATCTGCATTCCTTTCTCCACATCTGCGGCATTGCACCTGCGGTCCCCAATCCGCTGGTGTAGAAACAATAGAAACAGAAAAATCTGTAGTTTCACCAAAACTCCAAACTCTCTGTCAACCATCCAAAATCACCCCGAAGCCCCCGGGACCTCAACCAAAAGCACAAACATATCTCATAACCTTATTCAAACTCGTTCCAACCTTCGCAACGCTCAAAAAACATCAAAACACCAATATCACATCGAATTCAAGCCTAAGATTCCAAAATCTTCCAAAATCTGCTTTTGATCAAAAAGTTTATCAAACCACGTCCGAATGACCTAAAATTTCGCACACACGCCCCCAAATGACATAACGGACCTACTGCAACTCCCGAAATTCCATTCCGACCCCTATATCAAAATCTCACCTATCAACCGGAAAACGCCAAAATTCCAACTTCGCCAATTCAAGCCTAAATCTACTCCGAACCTCCAAAACTCATTCCGATCACACTCCTCAGTCCCAAATCACCTCCCGAAGCTATCCGAACCATCAAAACTCACATCTGAGCCCTCTAACACCTAAGTCAACGTCCGATTGATATTTCCAACTTAAGCTTCCTCAAAAGAGACTAAGTGTCTAAAACCTTACCAGAACCTCTCCGAACCCGAGACAACTAACCCGATAACACAAAATACAACTGAACAAGGCAATAAGAAGCAGAAACGGGGGAAATGGAGTGGTAACTCATGAGACGACTGGCTAGGTCGTCACATCCTCCCCCTCTTAAAAAAATGTTCGTCTTCGAATGAGTCAAGAAACATACCTGAAGCCTCAAATAGGTGAGGGTATCTGGCCCGCATCTCCCGCTCGGTTTTCCAGGTAGCCTCCTCCACGGGCCGACCTCTCCACTGCACTTTCACTGAAGGTATATCTTTTAATCTCAACTTTCGAACCTGACGCTCCAAAATAGCTATTGGCTCTACATCATAAGTCAAATTATCATCCAATTAAACCGTGTTGAAATTCAAAACATGAGATAGATCACCAATATACTTCCAAAGCATAGAAACATGAAATACCGGATTCATACTCGACAAGCTGGGTGGCAAAGCAGGCTCATCAGCCACCTCCCCAATCCTCTGAAGCACCTCAAAAGGCCCAATGAATCAAGGACTCAATTTACCCTTCTTCCCAAATCTCATAACACCCTTTATGGGTGAAACCTTCAACAGAACCTTCTCACCAACTTTGTAGGACACATCCGGACCTTCCTGTCAGCATAACTCTTTTGTCTCAACTGTGTTGTACGAAGCCTCTCCTGAATCACCTTCACCTTGTCTAAAGCATCCTGCACCAATTCTGTCCCCAATAGCCTAGCCTCACCCGGCTCAAACCAACCAACTAGAGATCTACACCGCCTCCCATATAACGGCTCATATGGAGCCATCTGAATACTCGACTGATAGCTATTGTTATAAGCAAACTTTGTGAGTGGTAGAAATTGATCCCATGACCCTCCGAAATCAATGACATAAGAATGCAACATGTCCTCTAATATCTGAATAGTGCGCTCGGACTGCCTGTCAATTTTAGGGTGAAAATCTGTGCTCAACTTAACTTGAGTACCCAACACTCTCTGTACGGCTCTCCAAAACTGCAAAGTAAACTTAGTACCTCTATCTGAAATGATGGAAACCGGAACACCATGCAAACGAGCAATCTCTTGGATATAGATCTCTGCCAACCGCTCTGAAGAATAGGTACTATACATAGGAATGAAGTGCGCGAACTTGGTCAGTCGATCCACAATCACCCAAATAGCATCGAACTTCTTCAAAGTCCGTGGAAGTCCAACTACAAAATCCATAGTGATCCTCTCCCACTTCCACTTTGGAATATCTATCCGCTGAAGCAAGCCATCCGGCCTCTGATGCTCATATTTCACCTGCTGACAATTGAGACACCGAGCTACAAATCCCACATTGTCTTTCTTCATTCTCCTCCACCAATAATGTTGTCTTAGATTCTAATACATCTTTGCGGCACCCGGATGAATGGAATACCGCAATCTATGGGCCTCTTCCAGAATCAACTCCTGAAGCCCATCCACATTGGGCACACATAATCGGCCATGCATCCTCAACACCCCATCATCACCAATAGTCACATCTCTAGCATTATCGTGCTGAACTCTGTCCTTAAGGACAAGCAAATGCGGATCATCATACTAGCGCTCTCTGATGCAATCATATAAGGAAGACCGAGAAATCACACAAGCCAATACCCGTTTGGGCTCCGAAATATCCAACCTCACCAACCTATTGGCCAAGGCCTGAACATCAACTGCAAGACATCTCTCCCCAACTGGAATATATGCCAAACTCCCCATACTTACCGCCTTTCGGCTCAAAGCATTGGCCACCACATTGGCCTTCCTCGGATGGTACAATATAGTGATATCATAATCCTTTAGCAACTCCAACCATCTCCGCTGCCTCAAATTGATATCCTTCTGCTTGAACAAGTGCTGGAGGCTACGATGATCAGTAAACACCTCGCAAGACACACCATACAAATAATGCCTCCAAATCTTCAATGTGTGGACTATGGCAGCCAGAGAGGTAGTTCTTCTCATGGGGATTTAACTGGCGGGAAGCATAAGCAATAACTCTACCCTCCTACATCAACACACACCCAATGCCAACTCTCGAAGCATCACAATATACTGCATATGAACCTAAAGTTGATGGTAAAACTAATAGTGGAGACGTGGTCAAAGCTATCTTGAGCTTCTAAAAGCTTTCCTCACACTCATCCGACCATACAAGTGAAGCACCCTTCTGAGTCAAGTTGGTCAAGGGTGACGCGATAGATGAAAATCCCTGAACAAACCGATGGTAATAACCCGTCAAACCAAGAAAGCTGCGAATCTCTGTAGTTGAGGACGATCTGGGCCAACTCTGGACCGCCTCTATATTCTTCGGATCAACCTGAATACCCTTGCAAGACACCACGTGCCCCAAGAAAGCCACTAAACTGAGCCAGAACTCACATTTGGAGAACTTTGCATAGAGCTTCTCCTCCCTCAATCTCTGCAATACAACTCTCAAATGCTCCGCGTGCCCCTCCTGACTACGCGAGTACACCAGAATATCATCAATGAAGACAATCACGAACGAATCAAAATAAGGCCGAAACACGTTGTTCATCAGATGCATGAACACTGCTGGGGCATTGGTCAGCCCGAAAGACATAACAAGGAACTCATAATGACTGTATCTGGTACTGAAGGTAGTCTTAAGAATATCCGAGTCCCTGATCTTCAACTGGTGATAACCTGAATGGAGATCAATCTTGGAGAACACTCTCGCTCCCTGAAGCTGGTCAAACAAATCATCGATACGAGGCAAAGGATACTTGTTCTTAATTGTTACGTTGTTCAACTGCCTGTAATCAATGCACATCCTAATCATTCCATCCTTCTTCTTCACGAATAGAACAGGCTCACCCCAAGGAGACACACTAGGCCGAATGAACCCCTTATTAAGGAGTTCCTTAAGCTTCTCCTTTAACTCCTTCAACTTTGCTGGTGCCATACGATACGGTGGAATAGAGATGGGATGAGTGCCCAGCACCAAATCAATACCAAAATCAATATCTATGTCTGGTGGCATGCCCGATAGGTCTGCAAAAAATACATCGGGAAAATCCCTCACAATTGGAACAGAATCAATGTTGGGAGTCTCTGCGCCGACATCCCTCACAAAAGCTAAATATGAAAGACAACCCTTCCCAACCATACACTGGGCCTTGAAGAATGAAATTACCCTACTAGGAACATAATCAGTCAAACCTCGCCACTCGATTCGTGGCACACCCAGTATAGCCAATGTCACTGTCTTAGCATGACAGTCCAGAATAGCACGGCACGGAGATATCCAATCCATGCCCAAATAATATCGAAGTCTACCATACATAATAATAACAGATCCACTCGGGTCTCCAGACCCCCAATAGTCACCATACACGACCGGTACACACGGTCTACAACAATAGTATCACCCACCGGCATAGATACATGAATAGGTAAAACAAGAGACCCACGAGGTGTATCCAAATAATGAGCAAATTATGATGACACATAAGAAAAGGTGGAACCAGGATCAAATAATATAGAGGCATCTATGTGGCAGACTGAGACAATACCTGTAATAACAGCATCAGAAGAAATAGCATCGGGTCTAGCTGGAAGTGCATAGAAACAGGCCTCACCACCACCTGATCGACCTCCCCCTCTAAGGCGGCCCCTAGCTAAATGCGGTACCGCAGAAGTGGATATTGTGCCGCAGATGCGGAATAACTGGGCAGAACATATAAGTTATTTCATTTTGCGAATTTGAGCTATTTCACCATTTTTGACTTCGGCTTGGGAGCTTCTTGGGCGAATTGAGAGAGGGATTTCAAGAGAACTTCACTGAAGTAAGGAATTTGGACCTAAAACTCGTTCCTATGCTATTATTTCATGGATTAGAGCTAGAAATTATGGAAATCGAATGTTAAAATTGGGGAAACTAGGGCTTGGGAACTTAGGCCTTTAATTGAGGATTTGAAGGACCATTTGGGGTCGGATTTGAGAACTTTTGATATGTATGAACTCGTGGGGAGATAAGAAATCTATTGATGTAAAAATTATTGAATTCCGAGATGTGGGCCTGGGTCAGGTTTTGGTAATTTCGGGATTTGTGCCCTTTATTGATTGTTTTCGCTTGGGCTTCGTTCCCTTAGTATATTTTGACGTTCTCGTTCTGATTTTGGATAGATTCGACGTGTGTGGAGGCCGATTCGATGGGAAAAGGCATCGCAAGTAAGAGATTAGACCGGTTCGAGGTGAGTAATGATTGTAAATGATATTCTGAGGGTTTGAAACCCTGGATTACACATCATAGTGCTATCTTGAGGTGAGGCACACGTTTGATGACGATCGTGGGGTCGTGCACTTTTGGGAATTATGACTTGGTCCGTCCCGATTGATGATTTTACCGCGTATTTGATTGAGATCTATTTGTTATCATTATTATTTGGACTGAATGTCATATTTGGGCCTTGTACCAACTATTTGAACCCTTTGGGGGTTTTTACTGGTATTTCGTCACTGTTTTGACTTTATACTTGAACTCAGTCATGTTATATTTCACTGTTTTCGTACTCAGCCATGTTTACTCTATTTTAACACTTAAATGATCTTTTAAAGGATATTTCTGGGCTGAGGAATATGTTTTACTACTGCCCGAGTGGCTTGTGAGAATTTTTGACTGAGTAAGGTCGAGGGCCTATGTTATGAGGAAAACACTGATATTGATTTGAGGCCGAGGGCCTAAGATATATATGCCATGAGGTGGCTTGATTGATATGAGGCCGAGGACCTAGTTTTGATGCCACGAGATGGCTTGATATTACGCTTGGGCCGTAAGGGGCCCCTCCAGGAGTCTGCACACCCCCAGTGAGCGCGAGTACCCATTGTGATTTGAGATTGAGTCCGAGGGGCTGGTATTGTTCTATGTGATTGCCCGAGGGGATGGTACTGTTCTGATATGTTTCCCGAGGGGCGGATTTATCGATACTGTGCTTGAGGGCGAGCCTTTATATGTTTACTTTTCATAATTAACTGTCGATTACCTGCTTAATTATTGAAAAAGGCTTTTCATGAAACTACATTGAGTTAAAGGATTTTACCTATCTTTCACTAGTTTACTGTTTTTAAATAGTTTTACTGCTTCATTATGGAATGCTTTGTGCCTTATGTGATTTCTTGCTTTCAGTTTTTATTTACATTTGTTACTCATTGAGTTGGAGTACCCAATTTACTCCCTGCACCCCTGTGTGCAAATTCAGGCGTTGTTGATCCTGCCAGTGCAAGTTGAGAGCTCACGACGGACATTCGGAGTTCAGAGGTAGTTGCTTGACGTCTGTAGACCCGTGTTTCTCCCACTTTGTAATTTCTATCTCCATATCAGACAGTTTGTAATAGTTTATAGACTTCTCAAACTTGTATTAGAACTTGTAGATGCTCATGACTAGTGACACCTCGGTATCGGGCTGTGTTGGGTTGTTCTTCCGCGTATTTATGATATTATCTGCTACTTTGGATTATTTATTCATGTTTCGACTGTTTCTAAATGCTTAATTGTTAATAAATTAGAAAATGGGAAGTGTCGGCTGGCCTTGTCTTCACAAGAGGAGCCATCACGACCGGGTCCGGGTTTAGGGTCGTGACAAGTTGGTATCAGAGCCTAGGTTACATAGGTCTCATGAGTCATGAGCAAGTTTAGTAGAGTCTTACAGATCGTTACAGAGACGTCTGTATTTATCTTCGAGAGGCTGCAGAACCTTTAGGAAAAAAATTCATATTCTTGAAGTTCTTATCGTGTGAACTTGTTGATCCGAGTGTTAAACTTCTTTTGTTCTACTCTCTATCACAGATGGTGAGGATGTGCACTACTGGTTGGGGTGGACGACCCCCAGTACCACCAAATATGGCCACCAGAGGCGAGGACGCAGCCGTGGTCATGGTAGGGGCAAAGTAGCTAGAGCAGCACCTGTAGATCCACCAGCTGCCCTAGTTCAGGATCAGGTCCTAGTTATGGACGCTCCTGCAGCACCAGTTGTGCCCATTGTGATTCCGGGTCTTCAAAAGGCCTTGGCTCAGATCTTATCAGTTTGCACTGGCCTGGCTCAGGTGGTTTCAGCCACTACAGTCGCAACTACTTCTCAGGCCAAGGGAGAAAATTAGACTCTCGCCGCTCACACACCTGAGCAGGTCGTGCAGGGACTTCAAATACCAGGGGCGCATCCAGCCTAGCCGGTTGCAGCTTCTTAGGACTATGTAGTTCCTGCTATGCCGGAGGATGAGCAACGTAGGTTGGAGAGGTTTGGTAGACTGCAGCCTCCGACCTTCAGTAGTGTAGAGGGCGAGGATACCCATTATTTCTTAGATAAGTGCTAGAGGATGCTTCGTACAACGGGTATTCTGGAGACCAGCAAAGCGACTACTTATCAATTTTTGGGAGCTGACTTTACTTGGTGGGAGGCTTTTGAGAGGCGTAGGCCTGTTGGTGTAGCACCCCTTACCCGGCAGCAGTTCTTCGTTCTCTTTCTGGAGAAGTATGTGTCGCAATCTCGCAGAGAGGAGCTGCGTAGGCAGTTTGAGTAGTTGCATCAAGGGGAGATGACCGTGTCGCAATATGAGTTTGAGGTTCTCTGAGTTAGCTCGTCATGCCATCTGGTTGATCTCGACAGATAGGTAAAGGATTAGGAGGTTTGTTGATGGCCTCACTTATCAGCTTCGCATTCTTATGACCAATGAGAGGGTGACTGGTGCTACTTTCGAGAAGGTTGTGGATATTGATCGTGAGATTGAGTCTATTTGTCGCCAGGAGCGAGAGGAGAGGGAGGCCAAGAGGCCTCCAGGATCTGGTAGTTATAGTGGTGCTCCTTCGAGGGGTCAGTTTCAGCACGGCAGAGGCCGTCCATTCAAGCATGCTTAGCCTGCTCGCCTAGGTTATCGTAGGGCATTGTCGGGTCATGGTTATCATGGTTACCAGCAGGGCCAATCGTCACTTAGTGCCCTTCCAGCTCAGAGTTCGACCTGTACTCCATTAGTTCAGGGCTCTTCTATGCCGAGTGCATCTGCTAGTCACTCTGGTGCGAGAGGTTGCCTTCATTCCCCTTCTCCAGCACCTAGGAGTTGTTATGAGTGTGGTGAGATGGGTCACATGTGGAGGCAGTGTCCTCGTCTTTTTGCTAGTTCGTCCCAGCATAGGGGTCAGTCATTGGCTTCAGTGCCAGTTGCTTCATCACTACCCGCCCAGCCAGCTAAGGGTGGAGGTCAGTCAACAAGGGGTCACCCCAGAAGGGGAGGTCGATTAGGGGGCGGTCAGGTCCGTTTCTATGCACTTCTAGGAGACCCGATGCTATTGCTTCAGATGTTGTCATTCAGGTATTGTTTCAGTCTGCCACACAGATGCCTCTGTATTATTTGATCCCGGTTCCACCTTTTCTTATGTGTCCTCGTATTTTGCTCGTTATTTGAGTACGCCTTGTGAGTTCCTTGCTTTACCTGTTCATGTATCTACCCTAGTGGGCGGTACTGTTGTTGTAGACTGTGTGTACCGGTCATGTGTGGTGACTATTAGGGGTCTGGAGACTTGAGTGGATCTATTATTATTGAGCATGGTGGATTTCGATGTCATTTTGGGCATAGATTGATTATCTTTGTGTCATGCTATTCTGGACTATCATGCTAAGACAGTTACATTGGCTATACCGGGCATGCCAGGGATCGAGTGGCGAGGTGTGACTGATTATATTCCCAGTAGAGTGATCTCATTCTTGAAAGCCCAGTGTATGGATGGGAAGGGTTGTCTTTCGTATCTAGCCTTCATGAGGGATGTCGGTGTTGAGACTTCCAGTATTGATTATGTTCCAGTTGTAAAGGATTTTCCCGATGTGTTTCCAGCATACCTGTCGGGCATGCCACCAGACAGGGATATTGATTTTGGTATTGACCTGATGCCGGGCACTCAGCCCATTTCTATTCCGACGTATCGTATGGCACCAGCGGAGTTGAAGGAGTTAAAGGATCAGCTTTAGGAACTCCTTGATTAGGGGTTCATTCGGCCTAGTGTGTCACCTTGGGGTGCGCCAGTTCTATTTGTGAAGAAGAAGGATGGCACTATGAGAATATGCATTGATTATAGCAATTGAACAAAGTAACAATTAAGAACAAGTATCATTTGCCTCGCATTAATGATTTGTTCGACCAGCTTCTGGGAGCGAGGGTGTTCTCCAAGATTGATCTCCGTTCCAGTTATCACCAGTTGAAGATCAAGGATTCAGATATTCTTAAGACGGCTTTCAGGACCTGATATGGTCACTATGAGTTCTTGGTGATATCTTTTGGGTTGACCAATGCCCCAGCAGCATTCATGCATTTGATGAACAACGTGTTCCGGCCTTATCTCAATTCATTTGTCATAGTCTTCATTGAAGATATTCTGGTGAATTCCCGTAATCAGGAGGAGCACACGGAGCATTTGAGAGTTGTATTACAGATATTGAGAGATGAGAAGCTTTATGCAAAATTCTCTAAGTGTGAGTTTTGGCTCAGTTAAGTGGCTTTCTTGGGGCACGTGGTGTCCAGTGAGGGTATCCAGGTTGATCCGCAGAAGATCGAGGTGGTTCAGAGTTGGCCCAGACCGTCCTCAGACACAGAGATTCACAACTTTCTTGGTTTGGCGGGTTATTATCGCCGTTTTGTTCAGGGATTCTCATCTATCGCATCACCCTTGACCAAGTTGACTCAGAAAGGTGTTTCATTTGTATGGTCGGACGAGTGTGAGGAGAGCTTTCAGAAGCTCAAGACAGCCTTGACCACAGCTCCGGTGTTAGCTTTGCCATCAGCTTTATATTTATATACCGTGTATTATGATGCTTCAAGGGATGGAATTGGTTGTGTATTGATGCAGGAGGGTAGAGTTATTGCTTATGCTTCTCGTCAGTTGAAGCCCCATGAGAAGAACTACCTCGTTCATGATTTGGAGTTGGTTGCCATAGTTCACACGTTGAAGATTTGGAGGCATTACTTGTATGGTGTGTCTTGTGAGGTGTTTACTGATTATCGTAGCCTCCAGCACTTTTTCAAATAGAAGGATCTTAATTTGAGGCAGTGGAGATGGTTGGAGTTGCTTAAAGAATATGATATCACTATATTGTACCATCCGGGAAAGGCCAATGTGGTGGCCGATGCTTTGAGCCGAAAGGCAATGAGTATGGGGAGTTTGGCATATATTCCGGTTGGGGAGAGACCTCTTGCAGTTGATGTTCAAGCTTTGGCCAATCGGTTCGTGAGATTAGATATTTCGGAGCCCAGTCCGGTATTCACTTGTGTGGTTTCTTGGTCTTCCTTATATGATCGCATCAAAGAGCGCCAGTATGATGATCCGCATTTGCTTGTCCTTAAGGATAGAGTCCAGTGTGATGATGCTAGAGATGTGACCATTGTAGATGATGGGGTGTTGAGGATGCAGGTCCGGATTTGTGCGCCCAATGTAGATGGGCTTCGGGAGTTGATCCTTGAGGAGGCCCACAGCTCGCGGTATTCCATTCATCCTGGTACCGTGAAGATGTATCAGGATTTGAGGCAGCACTATTAGTGGTGGAGAATGAAGAAAGATATTGTGGGATTCGTAGCTCGGTGTCTCAATTGCCAGTAGGTGAAATATGAGCATCAGAGACCGGGTGGCTTGCTTCAGCAGATGGATATTCCTGAGTGGAAGTGGGAGAGGATCACTATGGACTTTATTGTTGGACTTCCACGGACTTTGAGGAAGTTTGATGTTATTTGGGTGATTGTGGATCGGCTGACCAAGTCCGCGAACTTCATTCCTGTGTGTACTACTTATTCTTCAGAGCGATTGGCAGAAATCTATATTCGGGAGATTGTTCATTTGCATGGTGTCCCAGTTTCCATCATTTTAGATAGGAGCACTCAGTTTACTTCACAGTTTTGGAGATCGGTGTAGCGAGAATTGGGTACTCAGGTTGAGTTGAGCATAGCTTTTCACCCTCAAACGGACAGGCAGTCTGAGCGCGCTATTCAAATATTGGAGGACATGTTGCGTGCTTGTGTCATTAATTTTGGAGGGTCATGGGATCAGTTTCTGCCGCTTGCAGAGTTTGCTTATAACAACAGCTACCAGTCGAGTATTCAGATGGCTCCATATGAGGCTTTGTATGGGAGGCAGTGTAGATCTCCAGTTGGTTGGTTCGAGCCCGGTGAGGCTAGGCTATTGGGGACCGACTTGGTACAGGATGCTTTAGAAAAGGTAAAGGTGATTCAGGAGAGGTTTCGTACAGCACAGTCGAGGCAAAAGAGTTATGCAGACAGGAAGGTTCAAGATGTGTCCTACATGGTTGGTGAGAAGATCCTGTTGAAGGTTTCGCCCATGAAGGGTGTTATGAGATATGGGAAGAAAGGGAAATTGAGTCTGCGGTTCATTGGACCTTTTGAGGTACTTCGGAGGATTAGGGAGGTGGCTTATGAGCTTGCTTTGCCACCCAGCTTGTCGAGTGTACATCTGGTATTTCATGTTTCTATGCTCCGGAAGTATATTGGGGATCCGTCTCATGTTCTAGATTTCAACACGGTTGAGTTGGATGATGATCTGACTTATGATGTGGAGCCAGTAGCTATTTTGGGTCGTCAGGTTCGAAAGTTGAGGTCAAAGGATATAGCTTCAGTGAAAGTGCAGTGGAGAGGTCGACCCGTAGAGAAGGCCACCTGGGAGACCGAGTGGGAGATGCGGAGCAGATATCCTCACCTGTTTGAGGCTTCAGGTATGTTTCTTGATTCTTTCGTGGATGAACATTTGTTTAAGTTGGGGAGAATGTGACGACCCAGCCAGTCGTCTCATGAGTTACTACTCCATTTTCCCCATTCCTACTTTTTTATGCCTTGTTTATCCGTGTTTTGTGGTATGGGGTTGGTCGGATCGAATCCGGAATGATTTTGGTAAGGTTTGAGACACTTAGTCTCTTTTAATAAAGCTTAAGTTGGAAAAGTCAATCGGATGTTAACTTATGTGTTGGAGGGCTCGGAAATGAGCTCTAAGGGTTCGCTTAGTTTTGGGAGGTGATTTATGACTTAGGAGCATGATCGGAATGAGTTTTGGAGATCGGAGTAGATTTAGGCTTGAATTGGCGAAGTTGATATTTTGATGATTTCCAATTAGTAGGTGAGATTTTGATATAGGGGTCGGAATGGAATTCCGAGAGTTGCATTAGATCAGTTGTGTGATTTGGGATGTGTGTACTAAATTTCAGGTCATTCGGACGTGGTTTGGTTGGGTTTTTGATCGAAAGCGGAATTCGGAAGATTTTAGAAAGTTTGGCTTGAATCCGAGGTGTTTTGGTTGATTTGATGTTGTTTAAGGTGTTTTGAAGATTGGTACAAGTTTAAATAAGGTATTAGGATATGTTTGTACTTTCGGTTGAGGTCCCGGGGGCCTCGGGGTGATTTCGGATGGTAGAAGGGAAGTTTGAAACCTTGTTGCAACTGCTGAACTTTGTTTCTTCTGGTATTTCCGCACCTGTGTATTGGGGACCGTAGGTGCAACTCCGCATATGCGGGAGACGAGTCGCAAAAGTGGATTTTTGAGGAGTTGTCAGGAACCGCAGATACGGCTGGGGACCGCATCTGCGAAGTCGCAGATGCGGGAAAAGTATCGTAGAAGCGAAAATGGCCTGGTGAACAGCAACTGCAGAAGCGGTTAGTGTGACCGCATTTGCGATGTCGCAGATGTGTGAATGTGATCGCAAATGCGAGTTTTGCCATTTAAGTGATTTCTGCACAAGAGGAAGAATGAACCGCAAATCCGGTACCGTAGAAGCGGCTATTATGCCACAGATGCGGAACAACTGGGCAGAACATATAAGTTATTTCATTTCGCGAATTCGAGTTATTTCACCATTTTTTACTTTGGCTTGGGAGCTTCTTGGGCGATTTGAGAGAGGGATTTCAAGAGAACTTCATTGAGGTAAGGGATTTGGACCTAAAAATCATTCCTATGCTATTATTTCATGGATTAGAGATAGAAATTATGGAAATCAAAGGTTAAAATTGGGGAAACTAGGGCTTGGGAACTTAGGCCTTTAATTGAGGATTTGAAGGATCATTTGGGGTCAGATTTGAGAACTTTTGATATGTATGAACTCGTGGGGAGATAAGGAATCTATTGATGTAAAAATTATTGAATTCCGAGATATGGGCCGGGGGGTCGAGTTTTGGTAATTTCGGGATTTGTGCCCTTTATTCATTGTTTTCACTTGGGCTTCGTTCCCTTAGCATATTTTGACGTTCTCGTTCTGATTGGATAAATTCGACGTGCGTGGAGGCCGATTCGATGGGCAAAGGCCGTGAGTTAGAGATTAGACCGGTTAGAGGTGAGTAATGATTGTAAATGTTGTTCTGAGGGTTTGAAACCCCGGATTGCACATCGTAGTGCTATATTGAGGTGAGGCACACGCTTGATGACGAGCAAGGGGTCGTGCACTTTTGGGGATTGTGACTTGGTCCATCCCGATTGATGATTTTACTGCGTATTTGACTAAGATCTATTTGTTATCATTATTATTTGGGCTGAATGTCATATTTGGGCCTTGTGCCAACTATTTGAACCCTTCGGGGGTTTTTACTGGTATTTCCTCACTTTTTGACTTTATACTTGAACTCAGTCATGTTATATTTCACTGTTTTCGTACTCGGCCATGTTTACTCTGTTTTAACACTTAAATGATCTTTTAAAGGATATTTTTGGGTTGAGGAACATATTTTACTACTGCCCGAGTGGCTTGTGAAGATTTTTGACTGAGTAAGGCCAAGGACCTATATTGTGAGGAAAACACTGATATTGATTTGAGGCCGAGGGCCTGAGATATATATGCCACGAGGTGGCTTGATTGATATGAGGCCGAGGGCCTAGTTTTGATGCCACGAGATGGCTTGATATTGCGCTTGGGCCGTAAGGGGCCCCTCTAGGAGTCTGCACACCCCCAGTGAGTGCGGGTACCCATTGTAATGTGAGATTGAGCCCGAGGGGCTGAAATTGTTCTATGTGATTGCCCGAGTGGCTGGTACTATTCTGAGATGTTGCCCGAGGGGCGGATTTGTCGATATTGTGCCCGAGGGGCGAGCCTTTATGTGTTTACTTTTCATAATTGACTGTCTATTACCTGCTTAATTATTGAAAACGGCTTTTCATGAAACTACATTGAGTTAAAGGATTTTACCTATCTTTCACTGGTTTACTGTTTTTTAAATGGTTTTACTGCTTCATTATGGAATGTTTTGTGCTTTACGTGATTTCTTGCTTTCAGTCTTTGTTTACATTTGTTACTCTCTGAGTTGGAGTACTCACTTTACTCCCTGCACTCCCATGTGCAGATTCAGGCGTTGTTGATCCTGCCAGTGCGAGTTGAGAGCTCTCGATGAACATTCGAAGTCACGAGGTAGCTGTTTGACGTCCGCAGACCCGTGTTTCTCCCTCTTTGTCATTTCTATCTCCATATCAAATAGTTTGTAATAGTTTATAGACTTCTTTAACTTGTATTAGAACTTGTAGATGCTCATGACTATTGACACCCCGGTATCGGGCTGTGTTGGGTTGTTCTTCCGCGTATTTATGATATTATCTGCTACTTTGGATTATTTATTCATGTTTCAACTGTTTTTAAATGCTTAACTGTTAATAAATTGGAAAATGGGAAGTGTCGACTGGTCTTGTCTTCACGAGAGACGCCATCATGACCGGGTCCGAGTTTAGGGTCGTGATATAGGATCAAGCCCCTCTTAAATGACAATTATGAGGGCCATTGAAGAATGTGTAACGGAAGGTAGTGATGCCATATTCTCTATAACGGACCGTACACTTAATGCTACAGAATATTTTTCATTGATTGCTACCAGGTGGCAGGCATTTATTTCGCCTTTATGAATATTGTTCTCTCTGGTAACAAATGAGATAGTTGCTTACGATTCTGAATATCTCCTGTCTTCGGCCCCACGTGTCGCTTTCTCACATGATCATTTAATATGAACATATTTTACCTTATACAGATAGCCCCCTGCTTTCGGTGGCAAAACTGTGTCACCGAAAAGTTAGTAGAAACATTCCTTTTGGCAAAAATTACTCTGATGCCCTCTGAAAAGCTTCTAACGGTTTATTAGATGCACGTCTCTCTGCATTTAATGCCCCAGACATGCGTCATCACACGATTCAGCATAACCTTTGCCGGTCATCGAGGTAATAATAGACACAAACTTAGCCGCCTAAACCTTTACTTATATGTATCAACTTCTTTCATTCATACTTCTTAATTCTCCAAACTCTCTCATACTTCCTTCATTCTACTGGTATTCTAATCTTTAATTTTCCTTTAACTCTCTTCAGGCGAAATTTTTTTTTCTTACAATGGCTTCTTCTTCAAAGAACAACAGTTCCTCCAAGAACAAGAACAACGCCGAGAACGATGCTGCTCCAACAGTGAATACCATCATCCCTAGAAGTCTTGTTATAACAAAAGACTTTGAAGAGAAATTTCTTTCTGTTAGCCCTCGTACATGGGCCATTAGTAGATATCCTTCTTCCATCTGCCCTTCCACCATTCCCGCTGTAAAGGAAGACTATCATTGCTAGGACCTAGACATTATCGCTCCCGACCTGGCGGAGCGGGTAGCCTTACCCAAGAAGGGTTTTACGTATTTCTATATGTATCCCTTCACTTTGGGAACATTCTCTCTGAGTGGGGAGCTTGACTCCATCATTGTGGAGTTCTGCCTCTACTATCAAGTATGTTTGGTGTAGGTGAATCCCTCCGTGTGGAAGACAATTGCTTGCCTTCGGCGCTTGTGCAAGGAAACGGGGGGGAGCTAACTTTAGCTCATGTGATGAACCTTTATTCCCCCAAGATCTTCTGTGAGGAGATGATCAACTTCAGCAAGCGGGGCCATTATGCATTGTTATCTAGCATGCGTGATGATAGCAATCGTGGGTGGATGGAACAGTTTGTTTCAATTTCCACCACCAATATCATCCCAGCCTCAGCTCCTTCCTTCCCCGAACTGTGGAGTCGTACTCGTAAGTATAAAGTCTGTTTCTTTCCTTGTCAAAGATCCTTTCCTTCTTATTGTTAAATTTTCGTTCTTTCCTCATCAATTCGGTGGGTTCCCCCTAGGGTTAAGGGCTTGGACCGATGGGTCCAGAAAATTTTGGATATTACTATGCCCAAAACCCGCTCATGGAAAGAGATATCCCCGGAATATAGGTGGAAGGCCAAAAATTATGGTAAGTTTAACTAATCATGTCCTTATCCTCTTCTTATGAGAAAATTATCTAATTTTTCTCTTATGTTGTATATAGGTCTGCCCAAGGGCTCGATTGTCGTCCCTGAGGAGGTCATTTTGGCTGATCTTGCTGATACGACAAGGTTGCTGCAAAAAGCTTTTTCACAGGAAAGCATCTCCGGGCATGCTTCTATTAAAATGTTTCTTCTTGGAGTCCCCGGCCAGAGAAAAAGCAACAAAAAAGAAGTCGTTCCTCCGTAGCCGAGGGGGAGGAATAAGAGGGCAAAGACTGTTGCCCCGAGTCATCTCCGGAAGTCGTGGTGATGAGCCCTCTACCTGGGATGGACATCGATACCGTGATGATTAATGTTGAGGAAGAAGCTAGCGAGGATGGAGCTTCTATTCATAGAAGACGACAATCATCCTCAACTCAATAGACTTCTCAATCTGTTGAGTTAATTACAGCAGTCGAGGATGATGTCTCGGTGCCCTGGGGAAAATTTGAAATGGCAGAGAATGCCTACTCACGCTTCCAGGTCCCAATCGCCACTTCTAGTACTTTGGGGCTGAGTACCGGGTCCTTTTCGTCCTCAGCTGATGAGTAACCGACAACCAGCATTGTGTTTGTCGCAACTGCATCTCACCCTTTGTTATGCTCAGCTTCATCTCCATCTTCACCAGCACCAGCAACTACTACATCATCTCCACCTTCACCAACTCTTCCACTAGTAACTGCTACATTATCTCCTCTGACCGCATCTTCCGGAGAAGAGGTTGTTCTATTCCCTCAATCCCAAGTTCATGGGAATTTAGGACAAAACTATGCTCCCCCCTCAGAGGATCCGCAAAGGTGGAGGAGTGTTACCCTCTCAGTCTCCACCGGATGCAACTTGTTATCCCGGTCGGTGGAGCTTGCTAATTATTTAAGCCTCTGGATTTAGAGAAAGATTGGGAAAAGATGCAGGCTCTCTCAGGAGAATGTTTGTTGAATAATGCCATGCATAATGCCGCAGTGGTACACTCTTGACTTCCTTTTATATTTATGTACACTCTAGACTTCCTTTGTTATTTCTTCTGTTTTTGCCCAAAAATATCCTGAGTTTGTCTCCCTTGATTTGTAGGCCAATATTCTTGCTTCCGAAGGCCTCCAAAGGTTTATTCAGGAAAAGGAAGAACGTACCTTTACCTGGGATCAGCTTTTGGCTGAGCGGGAACAAACTACCATCCACCTCTCAGGATTGGAGGGCTGAGGCTGTTGTTTTGGAGACTCGTTTACAGCAAAGCGAGCAAGAAGTGGAAACCCTTAGCCAAGATATTGGCCTGCTAAGGGTTAAATTAGATGAAGCCAGGGCCAAATGGGCTGAGGTAGATAGCATCGTTCTTGTTGCAACCGGCTGCAAGGCTGCTTCCGCTGAAAGATTGACCAACTTAGAGGCAGCTTTGAACTCCAAAATTGAAGAGCTTGTTGCCGCGGGAGTCAAATATTCCCAATTGGAGGAGAAGTATAGCAAAACTATCGAGCATAATAGGCTCTTTAGTTCAACTGTCTCTGACCTTGATGTTAGCCTCATGTATGTTAGATCCGCCTAACAAACCCTTTCTGCCGAGGTAACCCAACTCAAAGAAGAACTTAAGAGTCGAGCGGCTTCTTTCATAGTTGAGAAAACTTACATTATGTAGAGTATGAGAAGAAAAACCTTGGAAGAGGCCAAAGATGGTATCATTGATTTTGATGCTGAAATTGCAAAGGCCCGTGAACTTGAGTTAGCTGCAAAAAATGGTCTCCCGGCAGACATTGATGCTTTAGGTTCTTCCAGTTCTAGTTCCGAAACTTTGGGAACTGAAGAGGAAAATGAAAGCGAAGTTTTACTGTTTGCGTCTTATTATGTTAAGCCTTTGGTGTATTTTTTCCCAAAAGCATTTTAATTCCGGGTATAAGTTGTTACATATCGCATTTTCGTACATTAAAAATTTTGCCTTCAGTTAATTGATGTAGACTCGGGGATGAGATCATCTTGACGTTAACGCATTTACGCTATTTATAACACGCAATAAAGAAGTGTCATGAAGGATAAAGGGGTACATGAATAAAAGAAAGCGAGTTTCGTTAAAAGTGGCCAATTTAGGATTAAAATACGGGCCGAGCAATAATACCCGATAATTATGAACTAGTACCATGCACGGTAGTATAATGTATAAAGTATATGTATATATATATATATAAAGTATATTAAAAATAAGTAGAATTTTAAGTAATTTGTGGTAATTTTTAAATTATGCGGGTAATTGATTAATTACCGGGTAATGAAACATTACCCAGTTAACTAATAAGTGGATAAAAATTTACAAAATTACACTTCAAAAGAAACTTGGCAGCCCCCTTTTAGAGTAAGGTGACTCATTATCCATATTTACATGTGTCACATTAAGGTTTAAGTGGCAAGAAAAGATATTTTATTAGTCTTATCAAAATAAGACTTACTTATAATTAAGCATTATACATAAAGTCATTCTTAAGAATCATTTTGTCTTTGGTTAAGCATTATCCATAAAGTCATTCCTTAAAAAGCATTCTTGGTTCAAACAAAGACGTGAGAAGCAGAAATAATTTCGTTTCAAATTTCAAATAATCCAAGCAAATTTCGTTCAAAATTCAAAGAAACAGAAGCTTCATTCTTTTCGTTCAACATATTTCACCGAAGCAGAAGTTTCATTTCGTTCAAATAATTTAAGGAACATATATGTTAAGGCCATCCCATCTTTCTTTTAGCATGGTCCAAATTATACTGAAGAAACGAGCAAACGCACAGTTTCCATAAATTACTCATTCATAGAGATACTAAGGGTGTCTATATTCTTGATTCCCCATGAGAATTATTATTATCTTCTGTTCACGGGTTTCAGAATAATACGTAGGTGAAAAAAAAGTTTATCCGGAAGGAATATTGAAATTTTTACGTATTTTTCATGCATTTCACTCATTTATGCATGTGCATTGACTCATGACCAGATGGTGTTATATACGCGTATATATGTAGATATATGTATATGGGATATGGAAAATGGTTACGGCGTTATATACCACCACCACTTGATCAGCTAGTATATGCTGATGATGTTGCCCACAGTGGCCGAGACGATATGATGGGATGCCCTCAGTGGCTTGATGATATAATGTACACCCGTACCTATGCATGGCACGATATTTATACGCACGTGCATGACATTATAAATGTTTTAGAATTTACAAAGTTATTCAAATTTAAAGACGTGTTTCTATATTCCATGTTTCATCTATATCTTTTACGCACTAATTTTGATGTCTAACATACTCAGTACATTTTTCGTACTGACGCCCTATTTCACGAGGCTTGCGTTTCATGCCCGCAGGTGCAGGTAGGCAAGTTGAGGTCCCCCTTCTTAGGATCCCTGATCAGCGAGAGTTGGCGTGCTCCATTTGATCTAGAGCTGCTTTTGGTGTGTGTGTGTGTGTGTGTGTGTGTGTGTGTATATATATATATATATATATATATATATATATATATATATATATATATATATATATATATATAACGTGGCTCAGTCCCGTCTTTGTACAATTATGTTTCTATTAGAGGTCTGTAGACAGTATGTCTAGTTGGGTTGTATGTGGCCATGTCGGTTGTCAGTTTTGGATGTATAGTTGTTTATAGCAGCCTTGCCGGCTCGCCCACTGTATTCTATATGTATCGTACATATGCCTTATTGGTAGGTCTCCTTCATGTATATTATTTTCGTAATTCAGCAAATGTTATTCAGGTTCATATCTTAGACGCATGCTTAGGGGTGTTTGACAGGTAGGACTTAGGCACCCGTCGTGGCCCATCAGTTTGGGTCGTGACATAAGTTCTACCAAAATCAACCCTTTAACATGAGGGTTTTCATAAGAGAGGGCCCTCTTATTTTTATGGTGCTATTGAAGAGGTCTCTTGTTCATTACGGCACTAGCATTTGAAGTGCTTGTTTAACTTTCAAATGATAAAATCAATTTATCAATCAGACAAGAAACAAGATGGAAAATAAAAGGAGTCTACTTCATTCTATTCGTTTTCAAAAAAGTACATAAGCATTCGTTATGTTAAAGAGAAATTGTCATTTCTTGTGGCTAATTTGTGCAACTTATTTCTACGGGGCTGGCTGCGCAGTCCCCGGTCCCGATGACACAATTATTGTCACACCTCCTTTTTTCCGAAGGGGGATAGGGAGTTTTTTCAATTAAAGTGAAAATAGTCGAATGGGATTATATATTGATTCATAGTCGCTACTTGGGATAATTATATGGTATCCTAAGTCACCGTTTTATTTTAAATCCCAAATCGAGGAAAGTTGACTCTTATTTATGGTCTGCGAACACAGAATACCGGGTAAGGAATTCTATTAACCCCGGAGAAGGTGTTAGACATTCCTGAGTTCCGTAGTTTTAGCACGGTCGCTTTAATCATACCTGGCTTAAATAAATTATTTAATTACTCATTTTAGAACCTATGTACATTTTTACCCTTTTACCGCTTGTAATTAAGAAATTATCCGAAACGAATCACGGGTACGTGTACTCATTTCATTTAGCGCGTCAAGAATCATGTCACACATACGTGTACACAATTAATCACGCTTTGTTATTATTAAGAATGTTTGGCGAAGTTGCGCAAACGCATACCTCGATTTATTTTTAAAAAATCATAATTATATCACGCGAGCGTATACACAATCATGATGATAGACTAAGTCTCACCTAAAGCATTGTCTACGAATATTTATTTTTAAAATCGTACTCGTATCACGAGAACGTGTACAAAATTTGTTTAAGGGTAACTGCGGAGTGTTATTTTTAATTTGCATATTCATATGGAGGTGGTGTTACAAGCCTCTAAATGTTGTTGCATATATGAACAACTTATTGACTTCTGTTAAAATAACCAGAAATTCACTTTGGGAAAAAACTACATACTGAAAGCAAATCTTTCAAAGGACAAAAAAATATCCAACGGCAATCTGGTGTCATTATTGCTTGAGTTTCACCACCTAATTCTACATTCAATTTTAGTACAAATTCATCCATTTGTTGTGTAAGATATTTAATCTAACCAATTCCTCATGGTAAAACAAGATGAGATTATTGAAGCAAGCAAGAAGCCTGCACCCATCGAAAACATTCAAAAGCAAAAAAATATCCGAGTGTACAAGGTGGACAATTCAAACATTCAAACTTATTCAGATTTCACTCCTATTCGTAGCTTCTGGTGTTTGACCGGTTTTTCATTGCATTTTTATCAACAATAACAACATATGAAAAACTAGTTCAGACCAAAAGAAATCAAATTCAAAGAATCAAACAACTAAATGTTAACTCACAAATGCACCATAACAATTATATCACCATATAAACACATGTAAAACAAGATTAATTATGACCCACTAAATACATGAAATAACATGTGAGAGATGAACCTCCAGAAATGAATCTGAGCTTAGCTGATTTGCAGCTCCAGAATCGGATGGGGACGTGATCAAGACCAACGAAACTTCGACTTTGGAGCTTGTCGGAAATCAATGAACCTTAGACAGACCTCGACTCTTCAGCCTCGAAACTCGCCGGGAAGTTAGAAAACAGCCAAATCAGAAATTCTAACAAGAATTAGAAAATCATACACACACACACCGCTATTTCCACGGCGACGAGCAGCGGTGCGAATAAATGAGGCAGCTGCGGCATAGAACAAGGAGAGATCGTCGGAGTTCGGCCAAATATTAAGCTTTCAAGTCAAATCATCCAGATCTGATCGATATGGGGGTTTGAGAATGGTCACCGGCATGGTCTAGGGAAGTAAGAGTAAGGTAGATATGTATATGAGTTAGGGGAGGTGGTTGTCTCTAGGTCTTTGAGTGTTGCAGCTCATTTTTTTGTCTAGTGAATTAGGTTAGCTCTATATAGAGGGAATTAGAGTATATTTTAGAGATGGGGGATATTGGGTGGTGGACTTGGCCGAATTTGGGCCTCTTTTGGGCCAAGTCAATCACAAAATAATAGTCTTCTCACACAAAAACAAGAAAAATTAGTCCAAAATTTTTCTTCTTATCTTGTTTTGGAAAAATATAATATCAATACTATTTTTTGTATTTTTTAATTTTATGAAAGGTAATGTGTAAAACCTCGGGGAGGGTCAAAATTACATGTTTACAATTATATTCCCAGCTTTCGTGCTCCGGTGGCACTTATTATTACTGCATTCTCGTATCACCCCCCCCACCCCAGTGTTCGAATGCAAAGAATGCGAATTGGAACACTAGGAATCTTTCATCTTCGAGGATCCCACTAATGAATTGCTAGACAATCTTCCACTCGGTAACAAACTTCACTTCCCCTTAGGAATTTATTCTATCGAGCAAAAGACTATCTAACAATCCTCTAATGGTTTACACTTATGAACGGTCGGGTAACCTTTGTTTAATAGCAAACTTATTTTCCCGGTGGGAAATTTGCTATAGAGCCAAAGATTATTTAACTATCACGGAGTGGTTCTTCGCTTGTGTGCATTGCTATTAAAGGTCTTATTGCTGCCATTGAAACTTTCTTTGTAGTATGTTTTTTTGTTACTGCCTCATCAAAAACCTTGCTAGAAAAAACCGATTGGAACAAAAATTGGACGAAGGGAAAAAGAGTGTAGCGCATACTTCTAGTATAAACGATGTTTTCCAGCAATAATATCTTTTGAGGTGTGCCACATTCCAATTGCTTGGTACCTTTTCTCCATTCTGAGTCTCCAACTCGTACGAGCCTTTCCCGGTGATAGCCGAAACTCGGTAGGGGCGTTCCCAGGTTGGACCTAACTTCCCTGCATTGATTTCCCGAGTGTTTTGAGGTACTTTCCTCAAAACCAAATCTCCCACTTTGAAGTAAAGAAGGTTGTCTCTCCGATTATAATATATTTTCATTCTCTGCTTCTGTGTCTCCATCCTTACATGTGCCAAGTCCCTGCGCTCATCGAGCAACTTCAAGTTGGCCAGCATTGTTTCATTGTTCGCTTCTTCGCTTTCCTGGAAATACCTTAAGGTAGGCTCCCCTACTTCAACCATAATTAGGGCTTCTGCTCCGTATACAAGGGAAAAAAGAGTTTCCCTCGTGCTCGATTTGGCCATCGTTCGGTATGCCCGTTAAACTATGGGTAGCTCCTTAGGCCATTTACCTTTAGCCGTTTCCAAACTTTTCTTGAGGTTTTGTATAATCACTTTGTTCGTTGATTTCTCCTGACCATTTGCGCTCGGGTGATATGGTGAAGACGTGATCCTTTTTATTTCAGATCTTCAAGGAACTTTGTGATTTTTGTGCCGATAAATTGTGGCCCATTGTCTCATGCTATTTCTTTTAGTATTCTGAACCTGCAGGTTATGTTTTCCCACAAAAAATCCAGCACTTCGCGTTCGCTAATCTTCTGATAAGGGCCTGCTTCCGCTCCCTTAGAAAATAGTTAATTAAAACCAAAAGAAATCTTACCTTACCGAGAGCTGGCGACAGCGGTCCGACGATGTCCATCCCCATTTCATGAACGACCACAGAGATAGGACTGAATGCAATAGTTCTGCCGGTTGATGTACTAGCGGTACATAACATTGGCACTTATCACATTTTTGTATGAAAGCTTTAGCGTCTTGTTCCATACGAGGCCTATAATATCCTGCCCTTACAAGCTTTAACACTAAGGAATCTGCGCCTGAATGGTTTTCGTATATCCTTCGTGGACCTCTCGCATAACGTAATTTGCCTCGGATGCTCCCAAACATCGGGCCAACAGGCCTTGGAAAGATTTTTTGTACAATTGACCTACTTTGAAGCTATATTGTGCTTTTATGACGTGCATCACCTGAGATGCCTTGGAATCTTCGGGCAATTCCCGGTGCTTGAGATAATCGATGATCTCATTCCTCCAGTCCCAGACCAAATTAGTAGTATTTACCTCGTAATAGCTATCTACATCCAGGATCGAGTGCATCAGTTGTAGTACCGCCCTGGACTCTGATCCCTTCATTCCCATCGATGAGTCGATGTTAGCTAGTGCATCTGCTTCTGCATTTTCTTCCCTCAGAATGTGAGTAATCGACCATTCCCGAAATCGAGCTAGTAGATCCTGAACCTTCACCACATATTGTTGCATGCGTTCTTCTTTAGTTTCAAAGATCTCGTAGACCTGATTTACCACCAACTGTGAATCGCACTTGATTTCTATGACCTCAAAATCTAGTCCCCGGACCAGCTCAAGTCCTGAAATCAAAACCTCATACAATGCTTCATTGTTAGTTAAAGGGGGCATTCTGATGACTTGCCTTAGGGTTTCTCCTGAAGGCGTGGTTAGCACTATGCTAAGCCCGAACCCTTTTACGTTGGAGGCTCTATCCGTAAATAAGGTCCAAACTCCCATCCCAATTCTGACACCATTACAGCCTTTTTGGTTGCTAAAGGCAACAATCCCAGACTGAAATCGGCCACAAAGTCAGTCAAGACTTATGACTTAATCGCAGTCCTTAGTTTATATTCAATGTCGAATTCACTCATTTCGACGGCCCATTTGGCCAGCTTAGCCGAAAGTTCGGGTTTGTGAAGTATAATTCCGCAGGGGAAATATTGTCACCAGACCATCGAGTGACATTAGAAGTAGGGCCTCAGCTTCCGAGCGGCGACTACGAGAGCCAAGGCCAGCTTCTCCAAGTGTAGGTAGTGAGTTTCCACTCCCGTTAAAATTTTACTAACGTAATAAATGGGAGATTGTGTACCTTCGTCCTCATAGACCAAACTACACTTACTACTACTTCCGGGACTACGAGATAGACCAACAGTGTTTCACCTTCCTTTGGTTTCGAAAGTAACGGAGGGCTTGAGAAGTATCTTTTCAAAGCCTTCTGGCATTCTGAAGTCCATTCGAAGTCATTTATCTTTTGGAGCAGTGAGAAGAAACGGTGACATTTCTCTGATGATCGAGAAATGAATCTGCTCAAAGCTTCCAATCTCCCCGTGATCCTTTGGATTTCTTTTACACTTGACAGTTGGTCCGGGATGTCTTCGATGGCCTTGATCTTTTTGGGGTTTACCTCAATCCCCCTTTGTGACACCAGAAATACTAGAAACTTACCGGAGCTGACCCCGAACGCGCACTTCTCGGGGTTAAGCTTCATGTTATGCTTCCTTAGGATGTCAAAAGTCTTTTGTAGATGCTTAAGGTGATCACCTGCATTCAAAGAATTAACGAGCATATCGTCTATATAAACTTTCTTAGTTTTCCCTATTTGTTTTTCAAACATCTTGTTTACGAGCCCCTAATAAGTGGCACTGGCGTTCTTGATCCCGAAGAGCATCATATTATAGCAATATGTGCCGAAGTTTGTTATGAACAAGGTTTTTCCTAATCCTAAGGTTTCATCTTAAATTGATTGTACCCGGAGTAAGCATCGAGGAAACTTATTAATTCGTGCCTAGCCATTGCGTCAATCATTTGATCGGTGTTTGGCAGTGGGAACGAACAATTCGGCTACGCCTTATTCAAGTCCTTATAATCTACGCACATGTGAAATTTATTGTTCTTCTTAGGAACTACCACTACATTAGCTAGTCAATCTGGATACTTTGCCTCTCGGATCAAATCGATATCAAGTAAACGAGTTACCTCTTTTTTGACGAATTTATTGTTGTCCTCCATAATTAGACGTTTTTCTTGTCTTACCGGATGGACATTTGGATCCAAGCTTAGCTTGTGCACGACCACTTCCATTGGGACACCTGTCATATCCGCATGCGATAATGTAAAACAATCAGAATTATACTTAAGAAATTCAATAAAGCCAGACCTAAGATCGGCGTGCAGTCTTGTCCCCAAGTGGAATTTCCTCTCTAAGAACATTTCAAACAATGCAACTTGCTCAAGTTCTTCCGCTGTCAATTTGGCTGCATCCGTCTCTTCCAGCACCTGGAAGTACCTTAGCACCTGATAAGATTCCGACGCTTCTTTCCCCTGGTTAATTTCACTTGATTCTGGAGCAGGAGCTGGTTTCTATAATTGCTATGCTGCATGCTCCTTTCCTTTTCTACTGGAGACTGATATCACATTCATCTCCCTTGCTACCGGTTGATCTCCCCTTATCTGTTTGATTCCTTCGGGCGTTGGGAATTTCAACATTTGATGATACGTTGACGATACTACTCTCATGTCGTGCAACCAAGGTCTTCCCAGAATAATATTATATCCCATGTCTCCATCTACCACTTCAAAAAGAGTTGTCTTCATCACTCCTTTGGCATTTGGGGGCAGAAAAATCTCTCCTCGAGTTGTCACGCTCGCAAGATTGAACCCGACAGGAGTTTGTGGCCGGAATAATGCTTCTGGTGAGTTTGGCTTGATCCAATACCCTACATTGTATGATATTGGCCGATCTTCCTGGATCCACTAGAACATGTTTGATTTTGAAATCTAGATGTCACGACCCCGGTTCGCCCTCCGTGAACCATCGTGATGGAACCTAGTCTCTACGACTAGGTAAGCCTAAACTTGCGGAAGATAACCAAAACTTGCGGAAGTAAAATAATTTAAAAACAGAAATAAGGCAATAGCAGTGTTAAATGTGCCGCTCGGCATACACCATATTTATATAGATCTTAAAACCAATATCTAAATCCAAGACCCGGAAACCCACGAATCACAAGCTAAGAAAAAGAAATGCTACATAGCTCTAACTCTGGAATTGTCTAATAAGAACAAAAAGTACAAAAGGGCTAAATACTAGAAAACGGGAATAGAAAGGGACTCCTCGGTTTGCAAACACGACAGATGTACCTCGAAGTCTCTAAGTAGTTGCCTCCCTCAAGGATGGTCGGCCTGAGTAGAAGTACATGGATCTGCACATGAAAAACATGCGCAGAAGGGGCATGAGTACACAACAGCGATACTTAGTAAGTGTCAAGCGTAACCTCGGTTGGGTAGTGACGAGGAAGGTCAGGGTCCTACTGAGATTACATAAGATATAAGGGTTAACATTGTGGAATAAAACAGTATAAATAAGTACAACAGCAAGAAATAACATAGGATTGGAAGAACAACAACAACTAGAACAGGAACAGAATAAATCACATAAGGGAAATACAGCTCAACATAGAGATAACTATCGAGCATCTTCCAGGATACCATCCTGAAGTCCCAATTACAACTATCCAGTGGATTCCCGGAATACCATCCCGTAGTCCATTATATATGTCCGAAGGATCTCCCGGGAACTCGTTCCATAGTCCAACTATCAGTGTGCGGGGATCTACCGGAATTCCGATTCGTAGTCCCAAATGTAAATACCCAGTACTGGGGGAATCTACCGGGTGCATTCCCGGACTTTCATGTACATGGGGATCTATCAGAAATCTAACCCGCAGTCCCAAAGTAAATGTGCAGGGGGATCTATAGAGAATCTAACCCGCAGTCCCAAAGTAAACAGACAAGGGGGAGCTACCGGAATCCCACATCCATAGTCCCAACGTAAATACACAGCAGCCGCAAGAAAATATTCAGAGAAGGGAAATTTCATGTTAAGGCAACAAATAATTCTAGCCTAGCATACTGCACAGAGTTCAGGTAAACAGATTGACCAATTAAAGCAATTAAATCACTTAGACATACTTTCCTAAGCTAACAACGGGCTTAATAGTATAAGTAATAAAAGCAGGAGAGGGAACATACTAATAAGTACTTAAAGAAAACCGAATTTCCAACAATTTGCACAAGTACGCACTCATCACCTCATGTACAAGGAATTTCAATTATCAAATATATCAATCCTAAGGGGAAGGTCCCTCACACAAGGTTAGACAAGACACTTACCTCGAACAAGCGCAAGTCAACCCGAAACCATGTTTTTGCCATGATTATCCGACTCCAAATGGTCCAAATCTAGTCAATTCAATTGCATATTGCAAATAACACCTCAAGAAACTGATTCCACAATTAAATTCTAAGCTAATACACGAAACTAGGTAAAATGACCAAAATGCCCCTCGGGCCCACGTCTCAGAATCAGGTAAAATTTATATTTTCAGAATCCTCATACCCTCACGAGTCTAACCATACCAAAATTATCCAATTCTGATACCATTTGATCCTTCAAATCATCATTTTATATTTTTGAAAGATTTCACAAGTTTTCTTCCCAAATTTCATCCCAAATAACGAATTAAATGATGAATTCAATGATGGATTCATGTACTCTAGCCAAATCTGAGTTAGAATCACTTACCCTGATGAATTTCTTGAAAATCCTTCGAAAAAATCGCCAAAATCCGAGCTCTCTAGGTCAAAATATGAAATAAAACTCAAAACCTTGTATTTATAGAGCACCCCCCAAATTTTCACCACTGCGGACCGCACAAAAATGAGTGTTGTCCGCACAAAACCAGTGTTGTCTGTACAAAACCAGTACTGTCCGCACAGGTTTTGACTACAGTGACAGACTTTAGTATTTTGGCCAGAACTTTCTCTACAGATATCCACATTCTGATTTCTTTACCTTTCTGGAAATTAGACATAAAGGGCTACAACTTTCGTTTTTGAATCATCCAAAAATTCCTTGTATATCAAAAGATATGAGCTTCCGAAATAGGACCAGTGAAATTTTCCTCACCGCGGACCGCACTGCATTTTGTGCGGCCGCACAGCCCCCACCGCGGACGCACTGGACTTTGTGCGGACCGCACCGGTGTGTTCCGAGGCCTGCAACTCTTCTGGACCTGCAACAGCTATGATTTTCGGCCTAAAAACATTCCGGAACCTACCCGGAACTCACCCGAGTCCCCGGGACTTCAAACCAATTGTACCTACACATCCCATGACATTGTTCAAACTTGTTCAAAACTTCGGAATGCTCACAACAACATCAAATCACCAATTTAACATGGGATTCAAGCCTAAGAACTCCAAGAACTCTTAACTTATGACATTGAACTCTTAACTCCAAGAACTCCAATTTAACTTGTTCTCGTCCAAATGACCTGAAATTTTGCAAGCATGTCACATTCAACACTACGGAGCTACTCCAACGTTCGGAATTCCATTCAAGCCTAAATTAACTACGGACCGGAAACTTCAAAAATTCGACTCTCGCCATTTCAAGCCTAAATTAGCTACGGACCTCTAAAACACAATCCGATCACGCCCCTAAGCCCGAAATCACCCAACAGAGCTAACGGAAACGTCGGATTTCCATTCTGAGGCCATCTTCACATTGTTCCGACTGCGGTAAACTTTTCAACACTTATGCTCTCATTATAGGGCTAGGTGTCCCAAAATTCCTAGAAACTCAAAACCGAACATCCCAGTAAATCAAAATAGCAGAAATAAACTCGGTAAAGCAATTAATAGGGGATCAGGGCGTTAATTATTAAGATGACCGGCCGGTCATCACATCCTCCTACACTTAAACATTCGTTCATCCTCGAACGAGCATAGAGACATACCTGAAGTAGTGAAAAGATGAGGGTAACGGCTGCGTATATCCTCCTCGGTATCCCAGGTCGCCTCCTCGACCGGCTGGCCCCGCCATTGAACCTTCACCGATGCAATGTTCTTTGACCTCAGTTTTTTTACCTGCATGTCCAATATTGCCACTGGCTCCTCAACATAAGATAGATCCTTGTCCAACTAGACTGAACTGAAATCCAAGATGTGCTACGGATCGCTGTGATACCTCCGGAGCATCGAAACATGAAATACCGGATGAACTTCTGCCAAGCTGGGAGGTAAGGCAAGCTCATAAGCAACCTCCCCAACACGCTTCAATATCTCAAAGGGCCAATAAACCTCGGACTCAACTTCCCTTTCTTCCCGAATCTCATAACGCCCTTCATGGGCGAAACCCGAAGCAGAACCCCCTCTCCAACCATATAGGAAACATCACGAACCTTCTGGTCTGCGTAACTCTTTTGTCTGGATTGGGCTGTGCAGAGTCTATCCTGAATCACCTTAACTCTCTCCAAAGCATCCTGAACCAGGTCTGTGCCCAACAATCTAGCCTTACCCGGCTCAAACCAACCCACTGGGGATCTACACCGCCTCCCATATAAAGCCTCATACGGTGCCATCTGAATACTAGATTGGTAGCTATTGTTGTAAGCAAACTCCGCCAATGGCAAGAACTGATCCCAAGACCCTTCAAACTCAATCACACACGCACGGAGCATATCCTCAAGAATCTGAATAGTGCGCTCGGATTGTGCGTCCGTCTGAGGGTGAAATATTGTACTCAACTCCACCTGAGTACCCAACTCATGCTGAACGGCTCTCCAGAACCGTGATGTGAATTGAGTGCCTCTATCTAAAATGATGGACACTGGAATACCATGCAGACGAACAATCTCCCAGATATAGGTCTTCGCCAGCCGCTCCGAGGAATAAGTAGTACACACAGGAATAAAATGAGCGGACTTGGTTAGCCGATCCACAATCACCCAAATAGCATCAAACTTCATCAACGTCCATGGGAGCCCAACTACAAAGTTCATGGTGATCCGCTCCCACTTCAACTCCAGAATCTCTATCTGCTGAAGCAATCCACCCAGTCTCTGGTGCTCATACTTCACATGCTGACAGTTGAGACATCGAGCTACGAATCCAACTATATCTTTCTTCATCCACCTCCACCAATAGTGCTGTCTCAAATCCTGATACATCTTCAAGGCACCCGGATGAATGGAATACCGCGAGCTATGGGCCTCCTCTAGAATCAACTCTCGAAGCTCATCGACATTGGGTACACAAATCCAACCCTGCATCCTCAATAGCCCATCATCGCCAATAGTCACATCCCTAGCATCACCGTGCTGAACCTTGTCCTTGAGGACAAGCAAATGAGGGTCATCATAATGCCGCTCCCTGATACAATCAAATAAGGAAGACCGAGAAACCACGCAAGCTAGAACCCGACTAGGCTCTGAAAGATCCAATCTCACAAACTGGCTGGCTAAGGCCTGAACATCCATCGCTAGAGGCCTCTCCGATGTTGGTAAATAAGCCAAACTCCCCAAACTCTCTGCCCGGTGACTCAAAGCATCGGCCACCACATTGGCCTTGCCCGGGTGATACAAAATAATGATATTATAGTCCTTTAGCAACTCCAACCACCTCCTCTGGCGCAAATTTAGATCCTTTTGCTTGAACAAGTACTGCAAGCTCTGATGGTCAGTGTAAATCTCACAAGGAACACCGTATAAGTAATGGCGCCAAATCTTCAAGGAGTGAACAATGGCAGTTAACTCAAGGTCGTGAAAAGGGTAGTTCTTCTCATGTATCTTCAACTATCTGGACGCGTAGACAATCACCCTACCATCCTGCATCAACATCGCTTCGAGGTCAACCCTTGAGGTATCACAATAGACCGTATAAGACCCCGAACCTATAGGTAGTATCAAAATTGGGGCTGTGGACAAAGCTGTCTTGAGCTTCTGAAAGCTCGCCTCACACTCCTCCGTCCACTGAAATGGAGCACCCTTCTGGGTCAACCTGGTCATGGGGGCTGCAATCGATGAAAACCCCTCCACAAAACGACGTTAGTAACCCGCCAAACCAAGGAAACTGTGGATCTCTGTAGCTGAGGATGGTCTGGGCCAACTTTGCACGGCCTCTATCTTCTTCGGATCCACTGAATACCCTCACTCGATACCACGTGGCCTAGAAATGCCACTAAATCCACCCAAAACTCACATTTCGAGAATTTAGCATATAATTTCTTCTCTCTCAAAGTTTGAAGCACAGTCCTCAAGTGCTGCTCATGATCTTCCCGACTTCAGGAATACACCAGAATATCATCAATAAAGACAATGACAAACGAGTCAAGATATGGCCGGAACACACTGTGCATCAAATGCATAAAGGCTGCTGGGGCATTGGTTAGCCCAAATGAGATAACAAGGAACTCGTAATGACTATACCGAGTCCTGAAAGCAGTCTTCGGGATATCTGGCTCCCATATTTTCAACTGATGGTAACTTGAGCGCAAGTCAATATTAGAAAAAACCCATGCACCCTGAAGTTGGTCAAACAGATCATCAATACGAGGCAAAGGATAACGGTTCTTTACTGTAACCTTGTTCAACTGGCGATAATCAATACACATACACATAGAACCATCCATTTTCTTCACAAACAAGACAGGAGCACCCCAAGGTGATACACTGGGCCGAATAAAACCCTTATCAAGCAATTCCTGTAACTGATCCTTCAACTCCTTCAACTCAGGAGGAGCCATATGATACGGAGAAATAGAAATGGGTTGAGTGCCCGGCAATAGATCAATGCTAAAATCAATATCTCTATCAGGTGGCATGCCTGGAAGATCAGCTGGAAACACATCGGGAAAATCCCGTACTACTTGGACTGAATCAACTAAAGGGGTATCAATATTGATACCTCTCACATAAGCTAAATACGCGTCACACTCCTTCTCAACCATACACTGAGCTTAAAGAAAAGAAATAACTCTACTGGGAGTGTGATCTAAAGTACCACTCCACTCAGCATGCAGTACACCTGGCATAGCCAGCATCACAGTTTTGGCGTGACAATCAAGAATAGCATGATGGGGCGACAACCAGTCCATGCCCAAGATAATATCAAAATCAACCATGCTGAGTAATAACAGATCGGCTCTGGTCTTAAAACCACTAAGAGCAACCAAACACGACCAATCAATGCAGTCTACAATGAGAGAATCTCCTACAAGAGTAGAAACATAAACAGGGGAACTCAAAGAATCACGAGGTATACCCAAATACGGAGCAAAATAAGAAGACACATAAGAGTAAGTAGAGCCTGGATCGAATAGAACTAATGCATCTCTGTGGCAAACCAATATAATACCTATGATGACAGAATCAGAGGCAATAGCCTCGGTACGGGTAGGAAGGGCATAATATCTGGCCTGGCCTTCCCCTCTAGCTGGCTAATCAGGTGGGGTAGTAACTAGTGTTATGATCATAGCCTAAGAACTCTGCAGAGCGCGTTGTGGCTAAGAAGTCTATGGAGGTGCACTCCTCCCAAGTCTAGGGCAATACCTCACCACATGGCGTATGTCACCACACTCAAAGCAGTCTCGCAGCTGATGTGGCAGTGGGAACTATGCGATACGAGTACTCCAAGACCCCTGAACACCTAACACTGTGTAAAATCTGAGATGCAAACTGAGCTGGCTGACCCACAAAACCTCTACCATGTCATACTCTTCCTCCAAAATAAGGACCAGTGGGTCTCCCCAGACTACAAGGTCTACTCACTCCCCTATACTCTCCCTCCTGACCTCGTCTTCCCTCTCTCTCTTGGACTCACCTATTCTCTACTCGATGAGGGGTCCTCACCACCCGCTGAACTAGGACCATAGGTTGTGTCACTATGACACCTGGAACCTGACCAATGGGAACTCGCTACTCTGGAGTGGGGGTGGCGGGAGTCTGGGTCCCTCTCTCGATCAATGAAGTAGTTGGTACAACCTGAATCAACCCCGCCTGAACTAATGTATCAAACATGCTCAGGAACTGTGCTAATGTCTCCTGAAGTGCTGGAGTAGTAGTAGTAGTAGGCGTATCCAATGTCTGGGCTCTGATTGGAACTACTGGTGACTCTTCAGTGGCAGCTCACACGGGTGTTCTGGCTGCACCACATGCGAATCCTCGGCCACTACCCCGGCCTCTGACGGCTGCAGTAGAGAGCGCGAGTGCTTGATCGTCTCGGGTAGCACGTGTCCTCACCATCTGTGAGAGAATAGAAGACAAAAGTTTAGAATTGTGATGTCAAAAATACCGCACGCAAGGAAATCAATGAAGTAGAATTTTCCTAACAGTTACATAGCCTCTGGTAGATAAGTACAGACGTCTCCGTACCGATCAGCGAGACTCTAATAAACTGGCTTGTGATCCATAACTCCTATGAACCTAGAGCTCTGATACCAACTTGTCACGATCTCGGTTCGCCCTCCGTGAACTATCGTGACGGCACCTAGTCTCTACGACTAGGTAAGACTAAACTTGCAGAAGATAACCAAAACTTGCGGAAGTAAAACAATTTAAAAACAGAAATAAGGCAATAGCAGTGTTAAATGTGCCGCTCGGCATACACCATATTTATATAGATCTCAAAACCAATATCTAAATCCAAGACCTAGAAACCCACGAATCACAAACTAAGAAAAAGAAATGCTACATAGCTCTAACTCCGGAATTGTCTAATAAGAACAAAAAGTAGATAAGGGCTAAATACTAGAAAACAGGAATAGAAATGGACTCCTCGGTCTGCGAACACGGCAGATGTACCTCGAAGTCTCTAAGTAGTCGCCTCCCTCAAGGATAGTAGGCCTGAGTAGAAGTACCTGGATCTGCATATGAAAAACATGCGCAGAAGGGGTATGAGTACACCACATCGGTACTCAGTAAGTGTCAAGCCTAACCTTGGTTTGGTAGTGACGAGGAAGGTCAGGGCCCTACAGAGATTACATAAGATATAAGGGTTAACAGTGTGGAATAAAATAGCATAAATAAGTGCAACAGCAAGAAATAACATAGAATTGGAAGAACAACAACAACTAGAACAGGAACAGAATAAATCACGGAAGGGAAATACAGCTCATCACAGAGATAACAATCGAGCATCTTCTAAGATACCATCCTGAAGTCCCAATTACAATTGTCCCGGAATATCGTCCCGTAGTCCATCATATATGTCCGAAGGATCTCTCAGGAACCCGTCCTGTAGTCCAACTATCAGTGCGTGGGGATCTACCGGAATTCCAATCTGTAGTCCCAAATGTAAATACCCAGTACTGGGGGAATCTACCGGGTGCATTCCCGGAGTTCCATGTGCAGGGGGATCTATCAAGAATCTAACACGCAGTCCTAAAGTAAATATACAGGGAATCTATCGGGAATCTAACCTGCAATCCCAAAGTAAACAAACAAGGGGGAGCTACCGGAATCTCACATCCGTAGTCATGTTAATACACAGCAACCGCAAGAAAATATTCAGAGAAGGGAAATTTTATGTTAAGGCAACAAATAATTCTAGTCTAGCATGCTGCACAGAGTTCAGGTAAACAGATTGAACAATTAAAGTAATTAAATCACTTATACATGTTTTCCTAAGCTAACAACGGGCTTAATAGTATAAGTAATAAAAGCAGGATAGGGAACATACTAATAAGTACTTAAAGAAAATCGGATTTCTAACAATTTGCACAAATACACACTCGTCACCTCACGTACAAGGTATTTCAATTACCAAATATATCAATCCTAAGGGGAAGGTCCCCACACAAGGTTAGACAAGCCACTTACCTCAAACAAGCGTAAGTCAACCCGAAACCACGCTTTTGCCACGAGTATCCGACTCCAAATGGCTCAAATCTAGTCAATTCAATTGCATATTGTAAATAACACCTCAAGTAACTGATTCCACAATTAAATTCTAAGCTAATACACAAAATTAGGTAAAATGACCAAAATTCCCCTCGGGCCCATGTCTCAGAATCGGGTAAAATTTATATTTTCAGAATCTCCATATCCTCACGAGTCTAACCATACCAAAATTATCCAATTCTGATACCATTTGGTCCTTTAAATCATCATTTTACATTTTTGAAAGATTTCACAAGTTTTCTTCCCAAATTCCATCCCAAATCACGAATTAAATGATGGATTCATGTACTCTAGCTAAATCTGAGTTAGAATCACTTACCCCGATAAATTTCATGAAAAACCTTCGAAAAATCGCCAAAATCTGAGCTCTCTAGGTCAAAATATGAAATAAAACCCAAAACCTCGTATTTATACAGCACCCCCCGGATTTCCACCACTGCGTACCACACAAAAATGAGCGCTATCCGCACAAAACGAGTGTTGTCGGCACAAAACCAGGGTTGTCCGCACAGGTTTTGACTACAGTGAAAGGCTTTAATATTTGGCCATACCTTTCTCTACAGATATCCAAATTGTGATTTCTTTACCTTTTTGGAAACTAGATACGAAGGACTACAATTTTTGTTTTTTAATCATCCCAAAATTTCTTGTAAATCAAAAGATATGAGCTTCCAAAGTAGGACCAGTGAAATTTTCCTCACCGCAGACCGCATTGCATTTTGTGCGGCCGCACAGCCCCCACCACGGATGCACTGGACTTTGTGCGGACCGCACTGGTGTGTTCCGAGGCCTGCAACTCTTCTGGACCTGCAACAGCAATGATTTTCGGCCTAAAAACATCCCGGAACCTACCCGGAACTCACCCGAGTCCCCGGGACTTCAAACCAATTGTACCAACACATCCCATGACATTGTTCAAACTTGTTCAAAACTTCGGAACGCTCACAACAACATCAAATCACCAATTTAACATGGGATTCAAGCCTAAGAACTCCAAGAACTCTTAAGTTATGCTTTCGATCAAAAAGTCTATCAAATCTCATCCGAATGACCTGAAATTTTGCAAGCACGTCACATTCAACACTACGGAGCTACTCCAACTTTCGGAATTCCATTCCGACCCTTAGATCAAAATCTCACTATTGGACCGGAAACTTCAAAAATTCGACTCTCGCCATTTCAAGCCGAAATTAGCTATGGACCTCCAAAACAAATCCGGTCACTCCCCTAAGCCCGAAATCACCCAACGGAGCTAACGGAACCGTCGAATTTCCATTCCGAGGCCATCTTC